>NW_026929736.1:0-38652 GCF_032062105.1 Saccostrea cuccullata | reverse complement strand
GAATGTTTAATTTGAAGCGGGTTCCCAAAGGTGTAATGGGTACTGCAATGGATTTTCACACTGGCGACCCGGATTCGATCCCCCGTGTGTCCGATTTTTAAAATCACTTTTTCAGTTTGATTTTACGTTGTTTTTTTCTGAATCGGACGGAAGACCTCTCGTTGCTCGCAACGAGTTTCGTTTCTAGTTCTTATTATTATTATTATTTTTCTTCCTGGGAAAATTTTGTCCGCGAGTGATCTTGTAAACTACACATCCGACTTAGGTGAAACCTTTTTAGGGTAAGTAGGCATGTTATGTAGATTTGCGGAATCAAGGTCATTTTGCGCGCACGTGCTTGCAAGAGAGCGCACGTGCAAAACTTAAAATGACCAATATAAATGGATATAACCGTAACTTTTCTATTTTGTGACGAAATGTTTTGAAACTTATAATGTAAGGATAAATTAGTAGTAAGCACAAGATGACATGGTCAAAATAGCAAGATCGCACGCGCATGCACGTGCGCTTCGCTCTGATTGGCTGAAACTAAAGTCTCAATATCTTTTTTGTTTTTTGATAAAATCATTTGAAATTTTGAACATAGTCATATATTAGGGAGATCTACAGCCTGTATTATAAGATTTATCATGAAAGCATGTGCATGCACATGTGCTTGCAAGAGCTCGCACGTGCAACACGAGAAATGTCCAATATAATTGATACAGACGTAACTATTTAAATTATTGATGAAATGCTTTGAAACTCATATTATAAGTATATATTAGAAGCATAAACAAAATGACATGGTCAAAAAAGTAAGATCTCACGCGCATGCACGTGCGCTTCGCTCTGATTGGCTGAAACTAAAGTCTCAATATCTTTCTTGTTTTTTGACGAAATCCTTTGAAATTTTAAACATAGGCATGTATTAGGATATCATACAATAAGATGTATAGCAATTATCATGAAAACGCGTGCATGCACATGCGCTGCAGTCTGATTGGCTTATGCTTTAAATAGCTATAACTCCCTTGGTTTTCAACCAAACAGGATGGGATTTGGAACATAGATAGATATAATGGACTTCTACAAGATGGTGTAGTCATCATGCACATGCATACACGTGCGTGTACGTGCACTGCAATCTGATTGGCTGAAACTTTAAACAGCTATAACTCCCTTGGTTTTCAATCAAACGGGGTGGGAATTAGAACATAGATAGATGTAGTGGACCTCTACAAGAAGGTATGCCATCATGCTCATGTATGCACGTGCTTCTACGTGAAATGAGTAAAATCAAAAATACAGTTTAATGAGCGTATTTCTTTTATACTTTTGGATTAAATACTTTAATATTTAGTATATTGAAATATATAGATTGTATAGACAAGATGATATAGTCTTTACGCACATGCATTCACATGCGCACGCTTGGAATTCTAAAATTTGAATGAACTTGGTACTTTCTGGGTAAAAGTTGTTAAAGCCTCAAATGCATAGAGTTTGTCTTATTTAAAGAAGCTTACAGGGAATGTGGCACCAAAAGGAAGTTGGGGAGCGTTTGGGGAACATCTGTAACGGTCCCCGTTACAATTAGCACTAGTTTTTTTTATTTTTATTTCATGCTTGTAAACATTGGCATCTAGGGTTAGAAAAAGTAAATTTAGATAGTTTCACTAAAAGAAATCAATTTTTGTACTTTTATGGGTACAAAAGTCAACTTTTTACAATATTTCAAGTTTCATTTTGAAATAAAATAGTAATTTTATGAGTTCTTCACCACAGCGGCATATATCCCTAACATTAAATGACATACATGTAATTTTACAATTTTTTAATTTATTAGCAGCCTGGGATTTCATCAGGGCTGTGAAAAACTTTCAAATATCTTTGATATGTATCAGTATTAGGAGTTTCAAAAGTTTGATTATAAGTCACACAATCTTAAAATATGCTTTAAAATAGTGAATACAGTAAAACATGCTTAAAACTAAGTTCCAGGGACATTCTGTTTTTAGCTCACCTGAGCCGAAGGCAAGGGGCCACAATGGCCGACCAAAGTTTTACGTAGAAATATATAGGAAAATTCTTTAAAAATCTTCTTCTCAAGAACAGAAAAGCTTTAATTGCTCATATTTATATGGAAGCATCCCCAGGTAGTGTAGATTCAAGTTTGTTCAAATCATGACGCCCGGGGGTAGGGCGGGACCACAATGGCCGACCAAAGTATATATGAAATTCTTTAAAAATCTTCTTCTCAAGAACAGCAAAGCCATAATTGCTCATATTTATATGGAAGCATCCCCAAGTAGTGTAGATTTCAGTTTATTCAAATCATGACCCCCGGGGGTAGGACGGGGCCGCAATTGCCGACCAAAATTTTATATAGAAATATATAGGAAAATTCTTTATAAATCTTCTTAAGAACAGCAGAACCATAATTGCTCATATTTATATGGAAGCATCCCCAGGTAGTGTAGATTCAAGTTTGTTCAAATTGTGACCCCCGGGGGTAGGGCGGGGCCACAATGGCTGACCAATTTTTTATATAGAAATATATGGGAAAATTCTTTAAAAATCTTCTTCTCAAGAACAGTAGAGCCATAATTGCTCATATTTATATGGAAGCATCCCCAGGTAGTGTAGATTCAAATTTGTTCAAATCATGACCCCCGGGGGTAGGGGGGGGCCACAATGGCCGACCAAAGTTTTATATAGAAATATATAGGAAAACTCTTTAAAAATCTTCTTCTCAAGAATAGCAAAGCCATAATTGCTCATATTTATATGGATGCATCCTCAGGTAGTGTAGATTCAAGTTTGTTCAAATCATGACCCCCGGGGGTAGGGCTGGGCCAAACTTTTGGATTTAAACTTTTCAATAGTAAACCAATTACAGCCTACTCCGGATATATTGAAATTCAGGGGACTATGCAAGTTATTTCAATATATCCGTAATTCAATATAAGCGAAATCGTGAAGCCGCCATTTTTACAAGTTCAATCCCGATCTAAAATAAAGAAGAACAAACCCAAACAAATCAACTTTGTTTTCGTTTATCCATAACAGTAAACAGATAACATAGAATATGAGTCCTTGAAAGTTTAGATATTTTTTTTTTTCTGTTTCAATTTTTTTTATTTCTGTTTCATTGAAAAGACAATCTTCAACATCATTATTATTCCCCGATCGCATTTATTTACGGTTTGGAGAAAATTCACCGGACTTAACCGGTTGAGTACTGCTGAACGCTGATTGTATTTCATAGTAAGCGTACTCGGTCTAATCCCTTAGTTATTTCGAGTTTAGGCATATCAATAGCCATTAAAGTACGTATTTCATTTTAAAGTTATGTTTTTCTTCTAGATCTGTGGGGGTTACTTTATTACATTTAGCTGTTTAGTCTCGATATGTTCGTATTATACACGTGGACGCAAAGAATTCAACAGTGAAGAATTTTATTTCGTAAGAGCATGCAGTATAAAAACACAGAAGGTGAAAACTTAATTATTCACACCTTTGTATATCAATTGGTCAATCAGGCATAATTACTGTCACCAACCGTAACGACAGCCGCCAGGGAGTACTTCAGTATAACCGTTATGAAAACAACTCATTATCACCTGTGGGGACCGATCAGTGGCTTCAATATAAGCGAAATTTCAATATATCCGATTTCAATATAACCGTTATTTTAATGCAAAGAATATGAGAGGCAAAAACTGGGGATTTATTTCTGTTTCAAAATAAGCGGAATTTCAAAATAAGCGAGTTCAATATAAGTGGAGTAAGCTGTACTACTTTTTCCTAGCCACAATGCTCGGGTGAGCGATGTGGCCCATGGGCCTCTTGTTAATTATCACAAATGTAGTAAGTCATGGCCATTGAGTTTATAATATGTTGTTAGATTACAAGGAATGAAAATCTCTTTCATTGTTCTAAGTTTTCATGCATTATAAGTTTTTTCACTATATCCATATTTACTGAATAAACTTGAAATTCTCAAGGGATCTTTAGCTTCATATTTTGAACTACCTCATATTCAGAATCTTTGGAGATGGATGTCATTAAAGGATGATCTTATTTTTTTCAGTCCCACGGAACTTGTGTTTGTTTATCTAACCTGGACTTGATGATTTTCCCCTGGAACTTTTTAAAACCAATCAGCAAGAAGAAGACAGGAAGTGCCACTGGTCGCTATGGTCACAGTGTCACTTCCTGTGGAGAACATGCGGATTCCTTTTATATGTTTGGAGGATACTCTCAGGAAGATGGCGCTCTAAGTGACATCTGGATCTATAATCTTACCACGTACATGTGGAGTGAAGTGGTGCCCATCACCACGAATCATCCTGATGGCAGGTATGGATCATTTATAGTACATGTATCAGCTAAGCTATGTATAATATACAACTTTGATGTCTCCAACACTGACATCTTTAACTGCTATATATGACAGTGCATCAATGGCAAAATGACTTAACTGCTGTTCTGTAATGTTTTTAACCATTTTGTAATACATTTTAAACAAAGTTGGGCATTTCCTAAAAAGATGTTTCAAGAATTATTGCTGGGGTTTTAAGATTGTCAACTATTTCCTTTTAGATTCTTTCACCAAGCCGTCTGCAGTCCGGCGTCCAAAGAGATTTTTGTGTATGGAGGGGTGGTGAGGAATAGAGATGGAGCTTATAAAGCAACCAAAGAATTCTGGAAATATTCCATTGGCTCCAGAATGTGGCTCAATCTTACTGAAAATGTACGGCCTTTATCTTTGCACTTATAAAAATTTAAGACTGTAATTGAACAAGAGACCTTATTTTGAAAAGAAATGAGACTTCTGAAAGCACCTTATGCATGTTCTAGATTCTTTTCTTTGAAAAAGGTTGCCTTGAAATGATTTTGTTGTTACTTTGACAGATACCAGATGATTTCAGTCCACTTGCGGGACATTCCATGACCTTGGTGAAGGAGCGATTTCTGGTGGTTATTGGGGGGATATCCTCGGAGGACTATTTCTCCAGTGATATCTATATCTATAACACAATGTATGAGGACAACAAACCAGCATGGAGCAAATACAGTCTCGGCAGTCTACCCAGGGGTGTGTATGCTTCAGTAACAGTTTTCACAAGAAAAAACCCATCATTTCAAAAACTAAAAAGTTTAAAGAAAGCAATCAGTGCACAGAAAAAATATTTATGATCAAAATCGGCAGCCACCATGATTAAATTTTTTATTGCACTTTAGTATTGACACCTGTTTTTAAATGACTTGAGTAGTTATTTGTGTTTATATGATTTTTAGAAAAAAATATATTCTTACTACCAGGGTTTATGTATAGATGATAAATGAGTGAATCTTGTGATGGAGCTGCTGACCTGTAAACAATGCAGCATTTCAGCAGTGTTTCATACAGTAAGCTAGCTCTGATCTCTTGTACAGGTTTATATGGTCACAGTGCAGTATATTATCCAGACAAAAGCATTATCTACATTCATGGAGGAATGGCATTTAAACAGTCCAAGTTTGATGTTTCAAGGGATACTTATGTGTATGACATGGAGAAGAATATGGCTTATTTTATACATACCAGGACTCACGAACAGGTATAATTAAGGCCAGTTATATAAGTTAATCATGTATAATTGGTTAAAGTCATCGATATCACCATATCTAAGGTTAGATAGAAAAAGATACTGTAAATGTAATTTCATTTCAAGAGGGTAAAATTCCAAAGAATCCAAATGTCTGTTCATATGTCTGAATTACACTCTGAGTAAAGTGTGTTAAATTTCTGCTGAAAATTTGTGACCCCATATATTCCACACCGCTATGTGTGCCCAGGATGGCGTTGTAATTTGTGTCCAATTTTAATAATTTCTGGTTTTGTAGGCTTTGCTGCAAGTGTTGTGCATGCCCTGGATGACTTTGTTATTGTTGTCTGAGTTTAATAATTTCTGGTTTTGTAGGCTGTGCCGCGAGTGTTCCACACTGCTGTGCGTGTCTTGGATGACTTAGTTTTATTATTTTCTGGTTTTGTAGGCTATGCCGCGAGTGTTCCACACCGCTGTGCGTGCTCTGGATGGAATGTTGGTGATTGGGGGAATGGGAACCAGAGGACAAATAACAAATTACATGTCACTCTTCAGATTCAAGTGCAGCATATGGCACAAGTACCAAACAGACTCAGGTATGACTGGTATGCTAAAGATCTGATTTCTGTTGTTTTAGTAGCATTTATAGCTTTACAGTGATATACAGTTTAAAGCAAATGATGAGAATAATTGTCTTTTCAGATGAACGTAGTTCATCGTACAGGAAAATGACCAACTCATTAATAGGAGCTAGTTCCATCCGCCAGAGGAACCGCATTTATGTGGTGGGGGGTTACAATGGCACCACCTATAGTCAGATGGTGGAGGTGGAGCCTAAGGAGACTTTCTGTCAGACTGCTCTACACGAGAATGACTGTAAGGCCATCCCAAGCTGTGACTACTGTGTCAGCGAGGGCATCGGAATCTGTATGGAATCATCTGATGACAGGTGACCACTTCTCTACATTGTATAATTAAGAGATGTTACGTTAATTACCCTTTCTGCATTAATTATTTTATTTATCTTAAAGTTTTTATCTGAATTTACTATTAATTATAATGATAATTTAGGAAAGTTCCTATTTTAGTAAGTAGAATTTCTCGAAACACTTTCCAACAGGAATGATATTATGGAACAAAATGTTAGAAATCTGAATTACACTTATTTCCCCTTACAGTCGCTGTTCCAGAGGAGAGGTTTGTGATGAAGGCTGGTTTAATAAGACAGACTGCAGTGTCTACACCTCCTGTCACACCTGCCTTACAGGAAGTCCATACTTCAACACACAGGTACCTTATATACAACTGTTCATACTTAGTGGGAAAGCACACATGAAATGGCGAATAGTTACAGATTCTGCGAATAGTTAGAGATTCTGACTAGAAAATTAAATCTCAACATTTTTAAAAAAATGAAATCCTCAATCCTGTATGTATTTCCTGAACTCATCCTTTGTAGCCCTGTAAATGGTGTATGGACTGTGCCTCTTGTATCAGGGCTGAGGAACAGTGTAATAATCACAATAATTGTGAAGAGAAGTCGGCCATTACGTCTCCTCCCCACTGCCTGCAGGAGAAGTGTGACGTGGGACAGTGTAAGGACTGCCTACATGACCAGGGCTGTATATGGGCCAATTGTATACACCAGGGTAGGTACAGCAGACATTTCAAATAGTGGGTTAAAAAGTAGGTCAAAAATTAAATGGTAAAATATAGCAGTTGGATTTTGACTTAAATCTTCCAGATGATGAAATATGAAGTGGATAACATTATGATTAGCTGATAACAAGACCAAACTCTGTAGCCTAGATGTCCAAAATCCTTGTCATTAAGGCAAAACATTCAAAATTCAATGCGGCAGGCAGGCTTTTTTTTTTTTTTTTTTTTTTTAAGCAGGTTTTATACCTTTTTTTAAGTCATTTCTTTAAAAAAATGATAATATCTACTAATTCTTAATTTTTGTTCTCTGAAATTAGTTATAATATGTATTCAATGTTATTCCAAACATTTATTTAGTAGTTAATTCATAAAATGTTGTAAATTTAGAAGAAATATATTGTTTTTCTAATAAAAACGTCTATCTTAACATTTATGAAAAGGGGAATAACTCAATTTTCTTTTTCCACTTGGAAAAATAGAAAATTGAGTTATTTCCCCTTTCAGTATGTCAATAAAATTGATCAATGCGGCCGTTTTTGAACTGATGCGGCGTTGCCTCAGAAACTATTGATTAATTTTTTTTGGGGCCTAAAGTACACACCTTTCACCCTATCATGCAGACTTGCATATTGAACAATACAGTATAATGTAACCTCCATAAAACCGGCACCAATAGGGAAGGTAAAAATTGTGATTAAAAACTTAATTGATTGCTCATTTACATTTTTTGATTTATTCTGAATTAGTGTGTTCAGAAGGACTTAGTCATTACCTCTGTATCTTATAATTATTCAAGTGTCATATAATAAGTTGAACTTGTAGTGTGATGTTTCCTTTTTCAGGATGATACTTCAAGTTGATATTTTGTTTTCACAGGAGAGAACAACATTCAGATTGTAGACACCAGTTTCAGTTCCACCTGGAGATGTACACGGGATGTGGTAGGTGGTGTCTGTACAAATCACAGTGTGTGTCCCCGGAGGTGTGATGAACACACGGACTGTCTGTCCTGTCAGGAGGCCACAGGGAGGGGGGCGGGGTCCAGGGGCTGTGTGTGGAGCTCCGTCAAACAGCAGGTCTGTGTAAAATATAAGGAGTATTTTATTCTCCAAACAATACATCAATTTTGCAAATTATATTAAGAACTTTATTTTTCTTAGTCCATATGAGATGGATTGTTTATATCTAATAGAAAAGTCTTCTTTAGTTGAATTTATTAGTCAGAATATACAAATAATTGTCTTACATACATTACCTGTTTGCAGTGTTTTGATGAGGCCCTGCTGCCCCTACGCTGTGTTGGGGGGGAGTGTGGTATCATCCTACAGAAGGAGCCACAGAAATGTCCAGTCCCCTGCTCCCGATTCCAGATCTGTGCCGAGTGTATCCAGGCTCCCTGGTGTGGCTGGTGTGCCTTCGCCGGTTACGTAGGGGAGGGGATATGTATGAAGGGAGGTACACTTAACCCCACAGGGAAGGGATCTTGCCTGGAAAACAACATAAAACATAGCGAAGGATATATACCTAGTAAGTAGACAATAGGATTTAGTTCAACCCTGCCAGTGTGTTATAAAGACCCTTTTCTAGGAAAGTTTGTCTGTTTGGGAAAAATTTACTACAGAACAAGGAAAAACAAATAATGGCCAAGGGAATTGTTTAAATGCATTTTAAATATATCTTGTAGCCAGGGTTCAGCCAACAAGAAGTGTACAAAATGTAATGAAAAATGTAGAGGAAACTTGCATGACAAAGTACATCACTTCTGATCTGAATTTACATTTTTAGGTCACCTGAGTAAACTCAGGTGACCTATTGCTATCCGTTTTCGTCCGTCGTCGTTCGTCGTACGTCGTACGTCGTACGTCGTACGTCGTTCGTAAACTTTTGAACATTTTCAGCTTCTTCTCTGCAACCACTGAACCAATTTTAACCAAATTTGGCACAAAGCATCTATAAGTGAAGGGGAACAAAAATTGTGAATTTCATGATCCCTGCCCCCCTGGGGACTAAGTGACGGGGCCATAACCACTTAAATTAATTCAATCCTTAAAAATCTTCTTCTTTACTCCTAGACATCAATCAGTCAAACTGTTTGCATGATTGTAACTAGGATTAAGCCCTTTACCAAAATTATGAAATTTATGGCCCTGGGGTCACGGGTTCTAGTGCTAGGGCAGGGCTAAATAAGTATATAGTGAAAATGCATTATTTCTTTGAAAATCTTCTTCTCTGCTCCTGGGTATTAAATAAACCAACTAAGTAGATAGTAATGATGAGCAAGAGTGCCTCTTCCAAAATTGTGAATTTTATGGCCCCAGGGTCAGGGGTTCTGGTGTTAGGGTGGGGCTCTATTGATTATATACAGTGAAAATACATGATTTCTTTGAAAATCTTCTTCTCTGCCCCTGGGTATTAAATAAACTAACTAAGTGCATAGTTATGATGAGCAATTTTACCAAAATTGTGAATTTTATGGCCCCAGAGTCAGGGATTCTGGTGTTGGGGGGGGGGGGGGGGGCTCTAAGATTATATAGTAAAAATACATGAATTCTTTGAAAATCTTCTTCTCTGCTCCTAGATATTAAATAAACTAACTAAGTGCATAGTTATGATGAGCAAGAGTGCCTCTACCAAAATTGTGAATTTTATGGCCCCAGGGTCAAGAGTTCTGGTGTTTGGGGGGGGGGGGGCTCTATTGATTATATAGTGAAAATACACGAATTCTTTGAAAGCTCTGCCCCTGGGTATTAAATAAACTAACTAAGTGCATAGTTATGACACACCTCTATCAAAATTGTGAATTTTATGGCCCCAGGGTTAAGGGTTCTAATGTTGGGGGGGGGGGCTGACTCTATAGATTATATAGTAAAAATACATGAATTCATTGAAAATCTTCTTCTCTGCTCCTAGGTATTAAATAAACTAACTAAGTGCATAGTTAAGATGAGCAAGAGTGCTTTTACCAAAATTGTGAATTTTATGGTCCAAGGGTCAGGGGTTCTGGTGTTAGGTGGGGGGGGGCTCTATAGATTATATAGTAAAAATACATGAATTCATTGAAAATCTTCTTCTCTGCTCCTAAGTATTAAATAAACTAACTAAATGCATAGTTATGATGAGCAAGCGTGCTTTTACCAAAATTGTGAATTTTATGGTCCAAGGGTCAGGGGTTCTGGTGTTGGGGGAGGAGGGGGCTCTATTGATTATATAGTGAATATACATTAAATCTTTGAAAATTTTCTTCTCTGTCTCTGGGTATGAAGCAGATTAACTACCTATAGTTATGATGAGCAAGGGCCCTAATCTTGTAGAATTGTGAATTTCAAGGCCCCAGGGTCAGGGGTGGGGGTGGGGCTCTACTTATATACTGAAAATGAATTAATTGTTTGAAATCTGCTCCTTTGTATTCTTAAAACATTTATTTATTTTTTGATAGGCAATTTTAAGGGTGCCTTTTTAAAATTTGTGCAATGTGTTGACCTTGGGTCAGGGGTTTATTTCACAGTGTTGGGGGCACTACTGATTATTGCTAAATATTACTGATTAGTTGGAATGCATTTTTGTTCCCCTACCTTGCGTATGGGTATTCAGTACCCTTGCGAGGTGATCATGAATAATTCATGAATTTCAATGAATTTACCATAAGCAGGTGACAATCGTTCATGAAACGTTCATGAACTTATTATTGGACATTTTCAAATCAATAAACCAAGCTAAGCAACTGCTAAGAGTATTGTTATGATGATCAATGGTGCCTCTTTCAAAATTGTGAATGCCATATAGCATCTTGCTTAAAACATGAATCAAATTCAATAACTGGAAAGTTGTTGCAGAATGCTCAGGTGACCTATAAGGCCCGTGGGTCTCTTGTTATAAACACAGAAACTCTTACATTATGTAATTGAAAGGGACGCCTATAAATTTCCAAATAACAATCCTGTTCTCTTTCTTTCTCTCTTTGTACTAGCCAATACAAGCCGTAAGTTTTATAATTGTTAAAATAGTTTTATCATTTTCTTACATTTTTTATGCATGTTTTTTTTGTGTATGTGTCATCTGCGAAGCAGGGAGAATCGTTTGCTGTCTCTTTAAATGAATGTTACAACCTATAGGAGTATTCACGCAAACAAGTGACAAAAATACTGTACATTGGCAAATAATCACGATGGTTTTATTTTCGCTATGTTTGCGACTTATCATTTTTCTGTGAAATTAAACCCATCTTTAATGTTTAGTTTTTAAAACCTGTAAATGCTTATACGAAATTTTGAATTAATTTCTTGCAGCGTGAAATTTTAACACCGTGGAATTAAAACGAGTTACAGTAAGAAAAACCTTCAAGCTAATCCCAGGAGGTTTAACTTAACAAGATGCAAGGCCTAAGGCTGATCCTTAAAGGCAATGACACACCAAAAATTCAGGCTAATCCCAGAATGTCGGGCTTAATCCAGCAGCCCAAAACTCTGAACTGATCCCAGAAGCATATAAGCTATTACGTTATCTGCCTGGGCTGATCCTACCAGGAGCCCACAATGCCCAAGGCTGATCCCAGCAGCCCACAAATTTTTAAGCTGATCCTAAAAGCATAAAAGCTATTCTTAATGCTAACTAAGCTGATCCTCCCCATGCACAATACTACTATTGGGTTGATCCTAGTTGCACATAAAATACCAGATATCAAAATGTACCACTCTATATGAACCCTTTATCTTAAAAAGAGTGGTGTCTGGATCAGACAAGTTTGAATTGAAATTACTTGTGTATGGTTCAATACCATGGGCTATTTTTGTCTTTTTGACAAAAGCACAAGAGTTAGGTACAATCAAAGCACAAGTACAATCAAAATATTCCCAATGGCTGGTCCGTAACTTTCATTATATACCCTATATGTTACTACAGCAGGTGACACGTCATCTTAATTGGAATATTTTTGTTTTGTCATATACATTGTATATGATTTTTTGACATTGCAATTTGAAATGATTTATAAAGATATTACAAATTATTCAAAGAAACGATTTTAGTCTGGCGCAATATTTTTTCATTTTTCATCTGTTCTTTTCAATTGCATGTTGTAAACACTTATAGTTTTCTCTTTCTGTGTTGTTCATCACCACTTTATTGTGAAGCTTTTTGTAAAAAAAATTTTTTGACCTGTCTGTCCAGAAATTTCTTATTTCTAATGGAGAAATCTCTCCTATCAGCAAGAAATTCTAAGACTCATACAGTAAAATGTTGACGTTGATCATATACATTTACATATACTCAAGAAAATGTTATTTTTCTTAAAATGGCAATGGGTTATTAAGCACACTAACATTTAAATTTTAAAATTTATTATACTTTGTATTTTTACTGTAGACATACTTTTTAGGTCACCTGAGTAACTCAGGTGACCTATTGCTATCTGTTTTCATCCGTCGTCGTGCGTCGTGTGTTAACATTTGAACATTTTCAGCTTCTTCTCTGAAACCACGGAACCAATTTCAACCAAATTTGGTATACAGCATCTATGGCTGAAGGGGAACAAAAATTGTGAAAATCATGGCCCCAGGGTCAGGGATTCTGGTGTTAGGGCGGGGCTCTTTTGATTATAGAGTGAAAATGCATTAATTCTTTGAAAATCTTCTTCTCTGCTTCTGGGTATTAAATAAACTAACTAAGTACATAGTTATGATGAGAAAGAGTGCCTCTTCCAAAATTGTGAATTTTATTGCCCCAGGGTCAGGGTTTCTGGTATTAGGGCGGGGCTCTATTGATTATATAGTGAAAATGCATTAATTCTTTGAAAATCTATTCATTTGCTCTTGGGTTTTATGCCAATGATTCAAGTATATATATATTTGTGATGAAGAAAGGTGCATCTAGCAAAAAGGTTATTTTTTATGCCCCTTGGGTCGGGGGGGGGGGGGGGGGTTAACATAGTCTGAAAATAAATTAATGCTTTGAAATCTGCTCTTTAGTATTAATCAACCATTTTATGATAAAATTTGCAAAATTTTGAAATATGTGGCCCCAGGGTCAGTGGTTCCTTTGGGGTGAGGTGCACAACTGGTTATGTGGCCCCAGGGTCAGTGGTTCCTTTGGGGTGAGGTGCACAACTGGTTATAAAGTGGAAGTGCATTTTCTCTTTGTTACTCTGATCTACCTCTGGGTATTAAGTAAATAGAGTAAGCATGCTAAGTTTATAATTATGATAAGCAATGGTGCATCTTTCAAAATTGTGAATTGTAAATTTCATGGCCTCTGGGGTGAAACACAAACCAATTTTAATTATTTGAAAGTTGTTACATGATACTCAGGTGACCTATAAGGCCCGTGGGCCTCTTGTTTTCTGTGTAGTATGAATTTAATCTATGTGTATAGAAAGGCAAATGTGGAGTTTGTATAATTTTTTACACTGTAAAATGAACAAAAATAATTATTGTGATTTGAAAGAATTTTGACCCCATGGGAAAAGTTTTTTTACAGGATTTACTAGTAAATTATAAAAATGTTATATTTTTAGAATATTATTCTGAATACACTAATTATCAAGAAACCAATAAAATTAAATGTTATTTAGTAAGGTGTCTCTTTTTCTTAAATAAGAGGAAATACTGTAAACATATATAAAGGGCACATTTTAAAGAATTTTGTATAGAATATCTGTTTCTTTTTTGTAGTCAAAATGTGGACCAAGAAGTCTAAAGGTGTGCCAACCTGGGCCTACAGTTCCTGTCCCCCAGAGAATGAGTGTATTAACACCCACCACGACTGTGATAACGAGAGCGAGAACTGTCACGACACAGAAACCAGCTATAACTGTACCTGCAAGAAAGACTATCTGAAGGACCCTATCAGGTATGTACTACCTGTAAAGTCCTCTATAACTGTACCTGTAAAAAAGACTATCTGAAGGACCCTATCAGGTATGTACTACATGTACCTATAAAATCCTCTATAACTGTACCTGTAAAAAAGACTACCTGAAGGACCCTATCAGGTATGTACTACATGTACCTATAAAGTCCTCTATAACTGTACCTGTAAAAAAGACTACCTGAAGGACCCTATCAGGTATGTACTACCTATAAAGTCCTCTATAACTGTACCTGTAAAAAAGACTACCTGAAGGACCCTATCAGGTATGTACTACCTATAAAGTCCTCTATAACTGTACCTGTAAAAAAGACTACCTGAAGGACCCTATCAGGTATGTACTACATGTACCTATAAAGTCCTCTATAACTGTACCTGTAAAAAAGACTACCTGAAGGACCCTATCAGGTATGTACTACCTATAAAGTCCTCTATAACTGTATCTGTAAAAAAGGCTACCTGAAGGACCCAGTAAGGTGTGTACTACCTATAAATCCTCTATAACTGTACCTGTAAAAAAGACTATCTGAAGGACCCTATCAGGTATGTACTACATGTAAAGATCTCTTGAGAAATCAGTGGGTTACACTTTTCTAGCTGCAGTTCACTGGTCTGAAAAAATTGGGATGGAAGACCATCACTATATAACTTATCTTGCAATGCCTTCAAGGTTTAATATTATGAAGCTAGTTTTATCATCAGGACATAATATGTCTACATTGTATTAATATTTTGCATTTATTTTGTCTCCAGTGGTAAATGTAAGCCTCATTGTCATGAGAAGTGTATGAATGGTACGTGTGTCCGGCCGGAGGTCTGTCAGTGTAACTTTGGTTACGTCGGGAAAACATGTCAGACGGAATGTGATTGTTACGGGAACAGTGACTGTCTGAATGAGCTCTCCCTGCAGGAATGCCACAACTGTCTGAATCATACCAAGGTAGATTTTTTTTTTAAATCAATTGAATTGTAATGTTGGATGCATTATGGGTATCACACACAAACATATGTACAGTATTGGGGTTGTCAAATCAGTCAAAATTAAGTCTAAAATGACATCTCTTGGATACTTTAATTTTAAAGAGGGTACATGTATTTTTATAATTTAGTATTTGGTAAATTTAAAATGTGTAATTAGAGGTCAAAATTGTATTAGCTAACAAACTTACAATAAATACAGTTTTCAATCTAAAACAGTATTTAATAATAAGTACTTTCTATTGTAGGGTAAGCGGTGTCAGTACTGCCTGAGTCGTTTTGTGGGAGACCCCACGGAGAGGAAGCCCTGTGTCTCCTGTTTTGTCTACTGTCATAACCACACCTCCTCCTGTATCTCCAATGACTTCTATAGTGACCCCCACTTCATGGCTAAGTTCTGGCTTAACAACTCTATCATAGATCAGGTAAGTCAACAGTTTTTTTTTCTATTTTGTATTAATTAATGGTTTTAAGTCATCTCTCTATATGCATTTAAATAACTTAATGCCTGTCTAGACACCTATCTTGTTATCTTATGGTGCTTGATATAAATCTTTTGAGAAATAATGACTCACCCAACCTAATGAATTGCAGAATAGGACATTTGTCTGGTTTCTACTTAGTTCAAGCAAACTTTTCTGATCACCCATTTTCTGGTGTTCATCTGTCTGTCTAGCTTCCTCTCTACCATCTGTAAATTTTTCCCATTTTTCAACTTCTTCTTAGAACCACTGGGCCAATTTTAACCAAAGTTTGTATAAAGCATCCCTATGCAAAGGGGATTCTAAATTGTTGAATTAAAGGATTAGAGATATATAGTTTAAAATACATGTACATGAATAAAAAGTGGTTTAGAATTTCACTTCACTGTGTTATAGATATTCCACGGGGTTCAAGATACTGAAGTTCAGCTTAACATGACGAACATCAAACAAAGAAATCATAAAACAATGTTGGAGCCATTACTCTTGAACCCTTGATATAATGAGTTTAATATTGTTGATGCTCATAAATCAGTGACATTAAAATGTGACATTTGAGACTCGAAAACAACATGTCAAAAATGTCATTATTTCAAGGTCATGATCAAGTCTACTGCTGAGGAAGGGGGCACATCTGATTCTGGTAAAAAAAACAAACATCGTGATAAAATTGGATTAAATACTTATTACACAAAGACCTTCGGTAAAAGGTGAATGGATGAAAGGTCATTAAATTGAGGAATAATTTATTAGAACAAAGGACACCCCTAGTTGGTCTTGACTTTATAATGTTAGATATGGAAACCTCAGCATTTACTGCCAGTGAGGCAGCAGACTTGTAAGCAGTTAGTAATGTCATTTTTAGCTCACCTCAACGAAGTTGGGGGGAGCTTATGTGATACCCTCGGCGTCGGCGTCCCAGGTTAAGGTTAAGTTTTTTGGGGCAGTTTTCTTTTTAAGTACTTCTATGTCCTATATTGATTAGACATGCATGGAAGATGCTTCTAGTGTCTTTCATTGTACCAGTCCAAGATTCAGATGCTGCAGTTTAAACAAAGAAATGACCAGATTAATGTTTTTTGGAGCAGGTTAACATTTTTGGTGCAGTTTTTGGTGTAGGTTTCATTTCCAAGTAACTATAAGCCCTATGTCGACCAAACTTGCATGGATTATATATATAAGGATGCATACTACCGGGCTTGCTTCAGATGCTGAATCTGACCTACATTTTCCGGTTGAGTGAACAGGTTAAAGTTTTTGTGCAGGTTTCATTTCCAATTAACTATAAGTCTTATGTTGACCAAACTTGCATGGATGATACATCTAAGGATGCATACCACCAGGCTTGCTTCGGATGCTGAATCTGACCTACATTTTCTGGTTGAACGAACAGGTTAAAGATTTTGGTGCAGGTTTCATTTCCAAGTATCTATGAGTCCTATGTTGACCAAACTTGCATGGATGATACATCTAAGGATGGATACTACCAGGCTTGCTTCGGATGCTGAATCTGACCTACATTTTCTGGTTGAATGAACAGGTTAAAGTTTTTGGTGCAGGTTTCATTTCGAAGTAACTATAAGTCATATGTTGACCAAACTTGCATGGATGATACATCTAAGGATGCGTATTACCGGGCTTGCTTCGGATGCTGAATCTGACCTACATTTTCCGGTTGAGTGAACAGGTTTAAGTTTTTGGTGCAGGTTTCATTTCCAAGTAACTATAAGCCCTGTGTTGACCAAACTTGCATGGATGATACATCTAAGGATGCACACTACCAGGCTTGCTTCGGATGCTGAATCTGACCTACATTTTCCGGTTGAGTGAACAGGTTAAATTTTTTTGTGCAGGTTTCATTTGCAAGTAACTTTAAGCCCTATGTTGACCAAACTTGCATGAATGATACATCTAAGGATGCACACTACCGGGCTTGCTTCGGATGCTGAATCTGACCTACATTTTCTGGTTGAGTGAACAGGTTAAAGTTTTTGGTGCAGGTTTCATTTTCAAGTAACTATGAGTTCTTTAATGACCAATCTTGCATGGATGATACATTTAAGGATGCATACTACCAAGCTTGCTTCGGATGCTGAATCTGACCTCCTTTTTGTGGATGAATGAAAATGTTAGTTTTTGATGCATGTTTCATTTCCAATTAACTATGAGCCCTATAATGAGCAAACTTGCATGGACGATACATCTTAGGATGCACACTAATGGACTTGCTTCGGATGCTGAATTCGACATACATTTTTCAGATAATAGACCAGGTAAAAGTTATGGTTGCAGGTCTATTTCCAAAAAACTATAAGGCTTATATAACATTGTATAAACCAAACTTGCATAAATGTTGCATCAAGAGATGAAAACTCTCAAGTTTGCTTCAGATGCTGGATTTTGATTACATTTTCATGAAGAAGAACTAGATTAAATTTTTTATGTAGGTCTATTTCAAAGTATCAGATCAAAATTGCTTAAATATTTTCATTTTTGGAATGTACACTTTTTGTTGGTTAATTGTGTGACTTTGCCTTACTTAAAGACAACATTCGTTGAGGTGAGCTCTGTAATCTCTGATTACCTATGTTTTTGTATGGGCCATATTAAAATAAGTATACAAATAATTTACTGTATTGAATATATTTTGCAGAAAAACATGACAGGACCAAAACCGAGAGATGCCATGTGTATAGCGTGTCAGAACAACACAGAAGGGAAGAGATGTGATCGCTGTCAGGAGGGCTACTTCAGGGTGAAGAAAGAACACAAGACACTGACAGACGTCTGTATCAAGTAAGAACTGCTAGAATCCCTAAACTGAAGTTTGTGACCATTTCTCAGACTCCTCTATTTCTGCCATGGACAAAATCAAACTGAGTATTAATGTAAAAGAAAGGGGATGTAAAGTTGTTTTAACAAATTCCAAATGAAGATAAACAATATTGAAATTTGGTTATGATAATCTAAAATCACTTTGTTAAGGGTAATAAGGCTGTAAATTGTCAATTTAGATTTTTTACACTGTAACAGTCATGAGTTTATTCACAAAATACATACTAAAGCAGGCATTGGGTCTCAAGTGGAGTTTTAATAGTTCATAAACATTCTTCAAGGTTTTATGTTGTAAATTTTACATTTAGGTGTCAGTGTAATGGACACAGTGATACTTGTAAGAATGACACCGGAGAAGGTTGTCAGTGCCTTAACAACACAGAGACCCCAGCTTGTAAATCTAATTCTGACCCACAGGCAGAAAAGTGCTGGCAGAAACAGGTAGGTCAACAACAAAAATCTAACAATGACCCACAGGCAAAAGAGTTCAAACAGAAACACGTGGGTCAACACAGAGATCCCAGCTTGTAAATCTTACACTGACCCACTGAAAGAAACAGGAAGGGTACTGATTACAAAAACCTTAAAGGTCAACGCTTAACCCCCCCTGACCTGAAAATGTAGCAATTTTTTCTAAGAATTAATGAAGAACAATTCATTTTCTAGGTGATTTGACTTAATACAAATGTACATTGCCTATATCTTTTCTGAATTTTTTCATGTTTACTATGTAAAATATACTAGTTATTAAAAAAAGCAAAGTTTTACCCATAATTCTGGTTCATTGTTAATTCTGTTTCATTTCTATCATTTTATAGTGTTCCAAATGTAAAGAGTACTTTATTGGTGAGCCGACAAAGGGACATCACTGCTACAGACAAATGACAGTAGATAAAGAGTACTGCTTTGACCCCAGCACCCAGACCAACTGTAACCAGAACCCAGGGCCCCTCTACAAGGGAAGAACCGTGTTTTTTGCTGTACAACCTCGGTACCTTAATGTGGACATCAGGATCACCATAGACGTCACACATGGAGGTAAACAGTTCCTACAGAATCAAGTACAGCCTTGCTAATATTAATATTTATGTGTTATAGATTACTGCACTTTGTCTCTTGAAAGTGAAATGGAAATTGTCAGTAAAATATGATATGATAATTTTTTTTGATCTTGTGATATGTTGTAAATAAGATGCTTATTAGTTTTTTTAAAAAATCATTCTTAATTATATTTGAGACATCATTAAACTTAACAGATTATAAAAAAGATCCTAAAAGTTTGAAGAGAAATTATGTGTATTATTAATACGAATGCAGTTACATGTGTCAATGAAACCTATCCAAAGTTTAGTTTTTAATAACCAGATTAATTTGTACTTGCAGCTGCTGACGTGTATTTTTCGTCAAGTGAGAAAACATTCACTGTAAATGTTCAACAAGGCACTGGTGTACATATGGTGGAACTAGACTCGGACTTCTCCACTCTTCCTGACTCACTTCAAATACATACAGGATTCCGTTCACGGAGAAGTATTTTTAATTCGACCTCTAACACGTCCCACCCGCACATAACGCTGCAGGCTACAAACTTCCACACATATCACACAGTGCAGGAGACAGGAGCCATTATTAAGTTTGAGAATGTCCGATCACGTTTGGTAGTCACATTACCGCTTGACCAGCATGACCTCAGAACGTCCAAGTTTTACCTGATTATTTATGGCCAGGGTGATGGTAGAGGACGGGGAACATTTGGAAACCTGTACTTCAGACAAGATCAGCCACACATCGATTTGTTTGTGTTCTTTTCCGTATTCTTCAGCTGTTTCTTCTTATTTCTTGCCACCTGTGTTTTATTGTGGAAGTTCAAACAGGCTATAGACACCCAAAGAAGTCGTCAACGACAACAAAAAGAGATGCTACACATGGCTTCCAGGCCTTTTGCTAAAGTCCTAGTGCTTATTGAACCAGAATCCTGCATTTATTCTTCTACTCCAGTTCCTAGAAGAAGAACCAAATATACCAAAGTCACTTCAAGAAATCCACACCACCTTCCCTCCCTAACTCCTGTGGAGAGTACTCTACCCCCACTGACAATGCATAAACCAGTGTTCATGAAAGAACCATTGAGCCCCTTTGATATTGTTCCCATAGCGACTGAACCAACAGCAGACAATATGGCCGCCTTGAGAACTGTGGTCATTCAATTACCGGGGGACCAATCAGTGCCCTCCAAACTCTGTCTAGGGACGGGGCTCACTTACCAAAATAGCCGCACATATAATCATAGCCACCAGAAGTCAACGGTGAGACAGAGGACGGGCCATCAGTACTGCTGAGGTCTTAACTAAGCCATTGATACATTTTACGTCTTGTCTATTTCATATTAATTAAGGTTAGTTAATTTTCTGGTAGGAATCTGCTTCTTTGAGTGGCTGTTTGAGCTACAGCAAAAGTTCTTTAATTCAAATATTTAATTTGATCAATTTTGTGGTTTATATTACTGATTAAGTGTTGTAAAGCAGAAAATTGTTGTATATGGATGCCAAATAACTATCCCAATGGATTATATAAAAAATCAGCTATGTTCTGGACTGATCTAAAGTGTCATAAGTGGCAAACTGCATAATATTCATTATTTCATATGCTTTAATATGTACAGATTCAAAGTATTCTGTCTTCTGTCATGAAATTTAAGACTATCAAGTCATGAACATGTACATACATATTCCTATTTTATAATTTTTTTTGTTTTGGAAAGTCAGTGAAATCTGTAAAATAGATAATGCTGGTAGTGTCCAAGGAAAAAAAAATTCTATCCAGTACGTGCCATTTTGATTTGGCTATTGGATAATAAAAACATACAATATGAATGGTTATATATTGGCTCACTAGTATCAATCCTCCTTTTCCCCATACAATTATAAATATATGTATTTTCCCTCCTCAGTTTTATAAGAAATATCTGTGCTGTCGTATGAGATATTCATTGTGACTGTGATTGCTGTTTGAACAAATGTAAGTGTTCAGGAGAGAACTGTGTTCTAAAGGTGCTTTATGAATGTTATATTGTCTGTTCATTTTGAGGCATGTGTACAGTTAAAATTACTATTGCATTGAGATATATTTGTCTGATTTGACTGCTGTGAAATTTTATGACTGTGTTTAATGACTCTGATGATTTAATCATATGTATCGGTTTGTACAATGGTGTTTTATGTATGTGACTTCAAGTTTGTCTTTGTTTTTTTATTATGTTCATATATATATAATTGATATTTGTAATATGTTAAATATTTTTCTGAGAGTGTGAGTGCCATATTTGTCCATCATTTTATAAAGTCGTTGACAATGAATTCATCAAATCATCAAGCACTTGCATCGTAAAATCTCTTGTGTTAGCTACAATGGTCAACATTCCGTAGTGGTTTCAGAATTGTGTAGTTGTTAAAATAAACCATGTATACCTCTTTTTCAAGTACAAATGCTCATCTAGTCCTAGGAATTATATATTTACTGTACATCATTATCTGTGTTTCAGGAAATTGGCATTTCTAGCTTGGTAATTAGTTTTAATCTTAAAATTTATGCATTATAAATAGGAAGTTTTGCACCCTGGTGATTTTTTGTTTTGTGTGCATAAGCAACATTATTAACTTTGTTTTTACAGAAAAACTTTATTTTCATTGATACTAAATATTTGGGCATTTCATGGCAGATTTTCTTTAAAGTAATACTGAATGTTTAAGAAGTACCTGGTAATACTAATGAACAGTCTTGTAAAATGTTTTTGGCCAAAGCTTTTCTAGACAATTTTAAGAATGTGCAATTACATGTATTTTGAGATTTACATTGTCTGCTTTAAAAAGAAAACTGTGATATTAATAACTGTAAAATCATCATTATCTGTGGATGACCAATGTTTGTTGATTGATCAGCCACAATGACAGATTTGAATCCCCAGGAATATAAACTTGTCTGGCACATCATTTAAGTTCTGTCACCTCTGTACTGTAAATCACTTTTTATTCGTGAGAACTTTATTTTCGCGTAATTACGCGAGACAGTGTGCTCGCGAAAATTTAATTCTCGCGTATAATGGTATTGCTTAAGAATATTTAGAGCAATATCCACAGTTCGCAAAAATTTTGTCTCGCTAATCAAGAGTCAATGACTCTCTCGCGAGAATAAGGTGTCGCGAAAATTTAGTGATCTACAGTATTCAATTTACCTCCCAAGATGTAACTTCAAACCAGTAAAACTTCGGTTTCCCGCATACAAGATCTCCCATGAAGTAAAAATAACAAATAATGTTTGAATTTTTATCAATTTACACTTTGAAAAATCATAAATTTTCAGACTATAGACAGAAAATAGGATAAATTATTTTTTCCTGAAAGCCATACTGAAGTAGACTAAAATGAAACCCATCTGAAAACAAAAAAAACATTATTTTTTTGTAAACTCTATCACTTTGCTCACAATTAAATGAGTGTATATTCCATTTGTTTCTGATTTGTTTCTGATCTGTTACTCTAGTCAGTATGCTTTTTAAAATTTTATTTTTGCTAATCCATTTATGTAAAAAAAAAAAAAATCTTGTTTCTTGAAACAGTTTGGCAATTTTGTGGATTGTAAACTATCAGTTATCGTTATGACAGGCTGTCTTACTGTGTGTGTGTTTTTTGCCAAAGTTGTTACATTTATTTGACTGAGATATTTCACTGCTTTATTCAATCAAAATAATGCTTACTTCTTTTATCCCCTTGTTAAAAAGTGCTTTTGTAACCCCCCTCACCCCAATGCCCAGTATCATGATCCAATGATTGTCACTTACCGTATATACTCGCCTATAAGTCGTTTTTTGGGGGAGTTAAATTTTGGTCCAAAAGTCTATGTCCAACTTATAGGCGAGTCATAAAGATATTGGTATTTTTCTGGAAAGTGAAACGTAGCATTTCATATATACTACCCCAGGTAGTATTTCTGACGATTACTGAAGAACACAGTTTAATGTACCTGGTATAATCATTTATGCATTCAAAGATTATATATAAAGTACAAGTACTTACTATTTAAATAGTTTTATTTTTATCTTAAGTGTATATTATTCATTTGTTTAATGATTTAAAATCAAATATCGGCATTATTTAGAAAATATATTAATAGAACACAACTAAAAAGCATCAGTGAATTGATTTAAAATGTCAAACGATTCTGGCAAAAAGTTGTACCAACTTATAAGCGGGTCAATGGCAAATCCCTCCATGTTAACCTAAGAAGAATACAACCGACTTATAGGCGGACCGACTTATAGGCGAGTATATAACGGTAAATTACCTGGTATGTACAGTGTTAGTTGTAAATTTATGCCATTGCCCAAGTTTGTAAAAAGTTTATGTATAAGAATCATAGATTTAGTAGGAAATAGAATTATTACTCTACGTACAGTGTACTAGATTGATATAATCATAAGTATATATAGATTTTGTAATTCCATGATTCCATGACAAAAGAGAAGATAAAGATTTCATAACAATGCATGTATCTGTCAACAGATTTTTTTACTCATGATGAAGATGTGATTTAAAAAAAAAAAAGTAAGAGCTAAATTTGATAGGATCCTCTTAAATGATATTGTATCAAAGTATTTAATAAATTTTGAAAAAAAAACAACCCAGATGACAGCTGAAGCTGGAAGGTCAGGCATGTATGGACAGTTATGTCTGATTTATTTTTTGGGTGTACTCACGCAACAATAATCATTATATGATTTTTTAATCAATTTGAAAGTTATTAATTGCTCAATAGTGGCTAGGAAACTTTGAAATAAAAATTGCTTTAATTATGTTCCGTAGACTTTTGTTAAAATTTGATCTCCTGTATTCTCTTTAAAAGCCTTTTGTTTTACCCTTTACAATGTCTTGTTGATGACTCAGAAATACATGTGTCGAAGCAAACTAATCCCCCTGGCAAGTACTTTTGTATTTATATATACATGTACCAGTTTATTACATTATTATGAGGAATCCTTTATATAGAAAGCTTTAACTAAGACTTATTTTACAGTTGGCATTTGAGTATTAATAATTGTAACATGTACTTAAAAGCAAATTTTTAAAATTATTCATATACATGTATACTGTAAACCAACTTTTATTCACGACTTTATTTCATGATTTACCAGGTATAAACTAGTTCTCGACAATTAATTTTTGCGATCAAGCCTTTTTTGGATCTGTTGTTAATAGACACATACACTTTAGGACTGGTTCGCACCGAGAAATATTCATGATGACAAGGCTCTCGCGAACTTCGCGAAAATTTCTCACATGCGAAAAAAAGTTTGTTTACAGTAAACCAACAATTATTTCCATTATGATCTTTCACACTGTAAACAAACAATTATTTCCCTTATGATCTTTCATTGGTGACTTATCAGTTTGAATTCCATCTGAGATGATTAATTTTTGTGATGCAGGGAGCATTCATCACAAATACATATACATGTACAATGAACAATAAAAGGTTCATAAAGAAAATTATTTTTCAGATAAAGACGCTCCCAAAACTAGTTGGTTTACAGTGTATACAATTTTTTTATATGCATCATTCTGTTTTCAGAAAAGACAGGATGGGATTTCTATATAAAGGGTTGAATGTGTATGGCTTTCCTAAGGCAGAGAGAATGGAATGAATTCAGATATATTTGTACATATAAACTTATATTAACTTTTGTTGCCTGATAGATATTGTACTCGTATATATAGATGATTACTATATCCTGTAATTGTTAGCAGAGTGGCTATGTGTTTGTTTTTTGTTATTCGCAAGACTGTGTATTAGAGTCGAGCACTTGACAATGCAATAAAATGTACTACTTAACACGTGTTTAAATATCATTACATCCCAAACATTAAGTGATTATGACAATATTTATCACACTACAATGATGCTGTCAAATGTCAGTGGAAGAATCGTTAAGTTTTATCATGAAAAGGAGGGATTGCAGTCACATTTACACGTATCAAAGAGAAGCTTACTTGTAAATGTTTTTCTTTGGAAAGATATACTGTAGGAGTACAGTGTACTTTTTTCCATGTGGTATTAACTTACACTATGTACGCGGTCACAAATTTTCCACGGAAATTTGTCCAAGTGTACTTGATGTATATGTAAGGCATATAGTGACAGTCTAAGAAATTCGCCTAATTTTCTACCTGCGGATTAAACAGAAATTGAGATTCCATGGAATTATGACCCCGTGGAAATTAGTACGTCTACAGTTCATGTATATCCACAAATCTCATTACTTTCCTTCAGCATTTTGAAATACAGCATATTGACAGTCCTTTTATACTTTGCAAAATTTGCATCTTGGTCAAAAAAATATTTTATCTGCTCATACACCTAATTCTTTCCATTTTATTAGCTTGCCTGAGCCTTAAATCATGACCCCCAGGGGTATGGATGATCAAAGTCTTACATAGGAGTATATAGATAATATTTATAAAAATCTTCCTCTCAAGACCCCCCCCCACCTTCTACAACTCTCCACCACAACATTGTAAGTTATGCTACAAGTGTGGGGAGTGGAGTGGACCGAAAACCCTTGGCTAACGAATATGCAGGTGAATGATTCAGAAAAAAGTTCTCGGCACAAATGACCATGACTCTCATGAATATATATACATGTATTGTCTTCATAGCATTTTTCTTGGTAAATCCCTTTTCACTCTGATATGCTTTATATTAATACATGTACATCCATGGTGGATAAAGAAGGAAAGAAAATTAGGTCCTATTTAAAGTGGAATATTTTTATAAACAGAACTTCACACACTGAGTCACTGGTATCATTGTATGTATAAACTATATTCTAGACCTTCCCTATTAGGTATATACTTGAGGCCCATGGGTCACATTGCTCACCTGAATCATTGGCCCAGCTTTTTTTAAAGGTTCACCCTTGTAAGACTTAGACTCCCTATTGTGGCACCATCCAAGCAGGGTGGGGGGCATGATTTGAGCAATTTAGAATTAACACTATCCCAGAAAGATTCCACACGTTTCAGCTTTTCTAGTCTGGAGGGTCATGGGAAGATTTTAAGTTTTACTATATATTTCAATGTTAAACTTGGATTCCCTATTGTGGCCCCACCCTTAGGAGGGGGCTTAATTTGAACAATTTTGAATTTCAAATACCCCCCTTTGCTTTTATATAAGGTCTTTTTCAATTTTTGTTCTTAATGAGAAGAATTTGTAATGGCACCACACTATTTTTGTCTTTTCAGTGATTAAAATCAAACAATAGAACTCGTATCAAAAATTGAAGAAAGTGAAACTTGAAAATTTGAAAAGTTATCCAATTGTCTGAATGGAAAATGAATAATTTAGCATAATTTGTGTGGATTATATTCACTTTAAGTAAAGTTAGACATTATTTTAGTTGTTCCTTTTATTTATTTTTTTTTTCAAGAGATATTTTGAAGTTAAAATGTGACATTAAATATTATAAAGAGAACACCTTTAACAGTTGCTTAGTTTGTTAAAATTTTACCCATAGGCAGGGTGGCGGTTAAAAAATGCATTTCAAGTAATCGGTATTTCAATGTTATAATCAGATTCCCTATCACACATGGCCCCACCCTTAGGAGGGGGCACATTGCACAATTTTTGAAAAATTTTTTCAAAAATTCAAATACCAAGGATGCAGATTAAACTTTCCAGTTTAAGTATTAAGCTTTCATAACTATGCACTTAGTTAATTTATTTAATACCCAGGAGCAGAGAAGAAGATTTTCAAAGAAATAATGCATTTTCATATATACTTTATAGCCCCACCCTAGCACCACACCATTTTTTCACAATTTTGGTCTTGCTGATTACAATCATGCAAACAGTTTGACTGCTTGATGTCCAATTGCATTAATTTTAGTGGTTTTTGCCTTCATTTTAAGAATAAATTCACAATTTTTGTTCCCCTTCACCCATAGATGCTTTGTGCCAAATTTAGTTGAAATTGGTTCAGTGGTTGCAGGGAAGAAGCTGAAAATGTTCAAATGTTAACGGACAACGCACAACGCACGACGACGGACAAAAACAGATAGCAATAGGTCACATGAGTTTACTCAGGTGACCTAAAAATGTTAGAATCCTTCTTTTCTGGTAAAAGTCAAACTTTTCTCCTGCTACATTTATTTTAGAGTAGCTTGTTATCTTACATCAAGAAAGAGTAGAAAGTCCCTACTAAATTACAATTTACTGCTGCATTTACATGAAAAAAAACTTTGACATTTTACTTCCTACATCATAAGCTTTTGTTTTCTTTGTTTTTATTAATTTACATAAGAACTACAACTCATCTAGCCCATCCTCAGCTCTACTCATGATATGACACAGTTGTTATAGTTTTTTTAAAACTAAATAACCACAGAACACATAATTCTATTTTTCAATCAACATTTTATTTTCTATTGATAAAACATAACATGACAAGGAAAATTCTATTATAGCCTTTACAAATGTTATTTATGATGAATGAATAACTACATGGCATGATACAACTATCTGTGAAATATACACTGAACAATTCATGGAAGACAATGGACTTCAATATTTTGATCCTTTCTAAAACTTGACACAACAAAATCATCTATTCAGCAATGCCTGATAATATCTTATATAACCTTCAAAATTAAACTACTAATAATACTTGTATTATGAATTCAAAATTGGATTTTTCTGTGAATTTTTAAAGTACACATTTGTTTAATTTTTAAAATGTATTAAATCCTTAAAAGCTAGAGTGAAAAAATTTCATTGGCTGGTCATTATCCAGTCGTAAACTGCAGTACAGAGTATCAAAATTGTCAACCCAGTATCATTTTTACCTGTTCATTTTTTTTAATTGTACAGTCATGTTTTTCGTGTCTTTTAGACCAATCGTAAGTCAAGATACATATACTAGTATTTGGACAGGTATAATCCCTAGTCAGGAGAAGTAACAGTAAACTGACAACAAAAGATCATGTATGTGCAAAATAAAACCTACCGGTAGTTAATTCCTGTGTGCTATAAAATTAGCTTTAGTTAATTCTTGTATGTGCCAAATAAAACCTAGTTAATTCCTGTATGTGCCAAATTAAAATTAGTTAATTCCTGTATGTGCCAAATTAAATAATTCCTGTATGTGCCAAATTAAAATTACCGTAAATCTGGAAATTTTTACGTCGATTTTACTTTGCGAAATCGGGTCAAAATGCTGTTGATTAAGTTTTACATTTCAAAATTTTGTGAATGACCACTGCTTTGTTTACATTTTCTCATTGGTAATTTATTTTTAAGAAAAATATTTTTGCGAATGCAATGAACTTGCAAATTTACTAAAAATTTATCTACAACAAAAATTTCCAGATTTACGGTAGTTAATTCCTGTATTTGCCAAATAAATCCTAGTTAATTCCTGTATGTGCTGAATTAAATTTAGTTAATTCCTGTATGTGCCGATATAAATGAAGTTAATTCCCGTACATGCAAAATCAAATTTAGTTGACAATCTAGTCACATAGCAAATTTTAGTTCAGAGAAGAGTGTTTTCTTTTTATTCAATTCAAAAAATAAATATAAACAGTTTCTAAATCCTTTGTGAATTTTATAGCATATAATGATCACAAAAGTCAGGTGGGAAGCATGTATATAAAGAAAAGAAAACAAATATGCTTATTACAAACACTTACATGGAATGAAAAATAACAAAATTTCAATGATGAACTCACAACCTGGTATCACACATACAACACTGTAGTACTGCCATGTACCACCAAATGCTATGTACATGTTTGTTCACGTGAATATCAACTCAGATATTACATTGATTAAAATAAATAATGCTGATCATTTTCCTGCATTCAAAAAATGAAAACAGCCATCATGTATTCAATACAAATAATTACAATTCTCTTTATTAAAATCATTATGTGCCGATGGTGATCGATGTACATTGAATTGGAATGCTTTTTATTCTACCTTGTCTGTCGAAGAAAATGTTTTTGGGTGAAGTGTGTGTTAAATTAGAATGCACTCTGTATTATCACTTTATAACTTCAAACAGACCAGAGATAGTCTACACAGTGAACAAAGGGATGTAACTCTATTTACAGAAAGTTGTAAAATAGTACATTGTAGGTCATTCTGGTCGTAGAGTAATCTATTCTTTATAATATGAAGTTTTTATTCACCACTTTCTACATCTGCTTACAATGGAAGTACAAATTCTTTGTTCCTGACCCTATGACATACATAGTTACTCAGTTCAAAACGTTAGAACCTGACACTTACTTATTAAACTTTCCACATTACTATTAACCAAATGAATATATTTAAAAATTAAAAAGTATTAGTTAATTAGTATAAATTCAGGGGAGAAAAATTGATATGCATTTGATTTAAGAAATCAGTTAATATATAAACATCAAAACTGTCGCTAGTGCTATATTATAGACAATATTTATTTTGAGCTTTTTTTTTTTTAAATAAAGCTCTTCCGCCACTCGCACTCACACCACAGGACTCATTCATAGCATGGTCAGCTGATATGTCTCAACAGTGTACCAGTAAAGCTTAACAATTAATGCTATTCTTAATTAACAAGTGCATATAATCATGATGAAAAAAATTAAGAAATTTAAAGTCCAATGCAATATTGACAATCTCAAATTACATCTTATCTTGAAAAATCATGAAAAAAAGTTCTCTTATATGAAAACAAAAAATGAAGTTTTAATTCAAGATATAGTTACAGATGAAAATGTGACAGGAGTACCATTTCTTTTTAACAGCTAGAGAACAAAAATAAAATGATCACATAAAAGATCAGCCTAAGTTACAATTATCAGAAAATCAGAATCAAAAAGAGATACAGCAAAATCCACACGTCTCCTCCCTACTGGGAAAAATAATGCAGCACCATGATCTGGAAATAAAATGATTTCTAAGTCAGCCCTATCTTGGTCGGATCTTTTCGTAATGGAATCGGTTGCTCTTTTCCACATAATGTCCGTTCACCAGTTCAAAAGTCTGAGATTTGATGAAGTGGAATTGTTTGCGAATAAACTGATAGAATTCGTTTTCCATTTTCCATATTTTCGAGTCTTTTATCTTGGCTAAGGTCTCCGGTTTAGGGGGCACCTTGTTAGAAGTCCTCCTCAAGTGGGACTTTGTACCTGAAAGAATTATAAAATACAAATAAAGACCTACCCTCTGCCCTTATAGCCACTGATAATAAATACAAGTAATCTTTTTATAGCAACACTTTCTGCAATATGGGACCTTGGTTTATATTGTTTTAGCCCAAGGGCTGGTCTCCACACCCTGCAGTGAGAATAGGAGCCAGTTTACTCCTTGTCTCTAGAAAAATATGAAAGCTTTTTCCTAAACATTGTTGATGTGGGCAACATAGAGCAATGAAATGTGTCATTGTATTGGTACATGCATGTTGTACTGGTCCATTTACGCTTATGCTGCATTGGTTAATGTATTTTTTTTTTTTAAGTACAGTATATGTATGTTGTTAATACCCAAACTAATTAAGATGCGGAGATTGTTGATCAATACTGCTTACCTTCCTCAAACAGTTTGACTGCCCCTCTGAAAAACCTTGGGAGGACTGCCTCTAGGAGAGCCACAAAATCCCGCAGTTCCTCTGTCACCCCCACCACCAGGTAGTGCCGTAATACGTTCTCCTTCGCCATTTCTAACGCCCACCTATTACCTGGTTCCCTAAAACGACAGCAGTTACTGATTAAAAAGACATCTTTTCCTTCTCATATACTTTTCTAAAATGTTTTATCTGTATCAGTTTATCACTACTTCAGAGGCCTGTTCAACACAGCATTTTGAGAATTTCACAGAATTTTCTATTTTTAGCAACACCATTCATTGAAATCAAAAACTGGAACATTTCTTCTAGAAGTATAAGGAATTTTGGCGAGCGCTCACAAACGTTTGCTCTGTTGAACAGGCCTCAGGTATAGGATGAAACAGATCAACATGTTTTGTAAATACTGTCAACCAGCTTTTATTACCACGGCAACACCGTGGAGAAATTTTTGAAATCAGACCAAAACTGTAGGAGGAGTAGCATTTTGAGGTTGACAGTTCACACAACATCAGGAGTCCTGAAATTGGGCCTTTCTCCAAATATTTCTGTACAGTAAGTTAATTTGGGTGTATTTTAAGCATTTAATCCCTTGTTTTTGCTTAAGAATAGATATTTCTTCTATTAAAAGCAGTTTAGTTAGATCATCGCAAATATTTCTCTCTGCGCACCAGTCCTTTAAGTCTCTGTGTCTATTTACACTGAATCCAAAAAAAAGCTTGATCGTAAAAAATAATTGTCACAAACTAGTTTAACCATGAGAAATGGTGTTTCACAGAAATAAAGCTGTCATGAAAAAAAAGCTGGTTTACAGTATAAATTATTACTATGCCCAAATTTCATTGAGGTGAGCTAAAAACAAGATGCATCAAAATACATTGCGGGGAAAAAATAAGACTTGATTGACGTTATTTGTCCCTCATGATGAATGATATTTCTGAATGAGATTTACCAACACATGGCGTCCTGTCCACAGAAAAAGGGAATCTGCAGCCACAGGTGGACGGGGTCACAGTCACTGCCCCCCTTCTCTACGCACTCGTCTAGGGTCTGACAAAAAAATCAAGGTTACGAAATATTAAAATTGGTGAATTAACACTAATTTCACAAACCTAGATAGTGTTAATTAACTAAAGGGTGTGAATAATCCTGACATTTTCATCTGACTTAAAAAAAAAGGATATTCTGTCTGTTAATTTCAATGGTGTGAAATATGCCAGACTGCTATTAAAGTTCAAAATGAATTCAGACAAGAGGCCCAGGGGCCACAGCGCTCACCTGAGCACATCGACTAGAAAAAAGGACATATCAGATCAGAACTGAAAGTTTACTGAGGTTGGGGGGGGGGGGCTTGAATTTTAACCCCCAAGGGATCATGATTTGAACAAACTTGAATCTACACTACCTGAGGATGATTCCATATAAATATTACTAATCATGGCTTTGAAGTCCTTGAAAAGAAGATTTTAAAAGGTTTCCCTATTTATTCCTTATGTAAAACTTTGGTCGGCCATTTTGGCCCCACCCTAGCCCCGGGGGGTCATGATTTGAACAAACTTGAATCTACACTACCTGACGATAACTTCACATAAGTTTCATCTTTCCTGTCTCAAATGGTTCTTGAGAAAAAGATTTTTAAAGATTTTTCCTATATATTCCTATGTAAAACTTTGATCCGCCATTTTGGCCCCACCCTACCCCCAGGGGTCATGATTTGAACAAACTTGAATTTACACAACCTGAGGATGATTCCACATGAGTTTCATCTTTCCTGGCCCAGTGTAGCTGCAGGTCTGTAGCTCTCCGAAAAAAATATATTGATAGACCGGAGAGCTACAGTGCCACCCATTGAAAAAACTGTATATTTATTGCACACAAAAAAGTGCGCTCGGTTCTCGATTTATTTCTCCATGTTTTTCAAACTGTAATCTCAAAATATTACTAACCGTGTGTTCCTAACATATTCTTTCGCTTTTTCCACAACCAAACATTCCTCATAATTGTTGTTAATAGTCCTCCTGACCCTGATATTGTAATCATCGAACATTTCGCTTATTTATACTGCCATTTTGGTTTCAAAGATAATTCGGTCCAATATGCTTCGTTCGGATGTCAACTACGAGAGTACTTGATAGAAGATAAAGGAATTTTTTGAAATCTTTCCTTATTTGCAATTGAGGTAAAAATTTGGAAGAATTAATTAAGAACCGAGCGCACTTTTTTGTGCGCAATAAATATACAGTTTTTTAAATGGGTGGCACTGTAGCTCTCCGGTCTATCAATATATTTTTTTCGGAGAGCTACAGACCTGCAGCTAGGCCCAGTGGTTCTTGAGAAGAAGAGTTTTAAAGATTTTTCCTACATATTCCTATGTAAAACTTTGATTGGCCATTTTGGCCCCACAAAATGGCCCCACCCTACCCCCGGGGGTAATAATTTGAACAAACTTGAATTTACACTACCTGAGGCATCTTCGCTAGCCAAGGGTTTCCGATCCGATACCTACTCTACAACCCTTGGCCCCTCATGCAAACGAATTTGGGCTGCCCCAAGGTTTTTACTAATCGACGATATTCGGCTGAATTATAGTCCCAAAATAAAAGTAATATTTACAAGGGATGAAAGTTATGATATCTTATTTTAATTTGAATTTTTTTCTTTTAATTATATATGTTTTCTTGAAAGGACCACATTAGTCCGTATTCCGCATTTTAGGTGCATCAATTTAAGCCAATCAAATGTCACGGCTCATTGATAATAATTGATACGGCAACAAGTAGAAAGTAGTGTCAAACTCTTGACTAAAAATCCACACTGCCCACAGCTGTATGAAGTTGTTTGGATATATTCCACATGGAGGTCGCTATATTGTTTCAAACATCATATTGATCTACGTATGTTACAGCTATTTTCATTGGACAAATATTAAAGAGCTTCAAGGGACTTAACTCAATTACGGCGATAGGCGGCGCAATGATTCCATTGATAGGACTAAATCTGCCAAGGGTTGTAGAGTAGGTATCGGATCGGAAACCCTTGGCTAGCGAAGATGTACCTGAGGATGATTCCACATGAGTTTCATCTTTCCTGGCCCAGTGGTTCTTGAGAAAAAGATTTTTAAAGATTTTTCCTACTATGTAAAATTTGATCGGCCATTTTGGCCCCACCCTACCCCCAGGGGTAATGATTTTAACAAATTTGAATCTACACTACCTGAGGATGCTTCCCTAAAAGTTTCAAGTTTTCTGGCACAGTGGTTCTTGAGAAGAAGATTTTTAAAACATACCACCAAATTTTCACTATTTCTGAATTACTGTATAGGGGGAAAATAACTCGCGGTGTTAATATTCGCTATATTCACGGTGTTAATAAATCCGTGAATTCAAGAAACAGTGAATAAATTCCATAATCTCCAGGTTTTATTTGGAAATTTGAGAATAGACAACGATAGGGCTACATACATGTACGCGAAGTACATGGTCATTTCGGCCGGTAATTACGAGTAGTACTCGTCATTCAATTAATTTAATTATCACGCTTAACTTAAATTCAAATCAGCAGATAATAACTTGTATTTGTTAAACAAGCTGTTTTAATAGCCAACGCTACATGTTTCATCAATCAAAACATGTGGGTCATGGGTTTTGATTATCGGTGCGTAACTCATGTTACCACGTGTATTTGTTACTGCATTATCATGCATGCATATGAGTTTTTATAGACATTTTGGTTTTAAAAAATCATTCAAATAACTATAGAACTTACTGAAGATGTGGAAGGATATTTCGTCGACCTTTTCCAACATTAACACATTTATTAACGTCCAGTGCTTTTTCATTGTGTTGTATCGAAGGTCTTAGGGTGTACACGCACTCATTGTAATACATATAGGAAAGACATTTGATGTTTAGAGTCAAGGACTTTTGATAACTGTACTTGTTTTAATTAATCGTCAATTTTTTTTTAATATCAAATCTAATTATTTTATTTAAACCTACCCCATTGTTCGTGAAATAAAGTCATAACACTGATTATTAATATCGTTTACATGTAGCTATGGTATGGATAAACGGATATAGACAAGGGAGGTAACTTTTAATATTATACTTTCATGTAAATTAGTTAAATCTGATTGGTCGAGAAACATTTGTTAAAAAACACTACTACCCGCTGAATAATGAAGCCATGCCCCTCAGCGTAGCAACAGTCAACATTGCTTAACGACGGGTGGTATTCCAAAAAATAGCGACTGCGCAGAATTTATGCGCGCACGGTTCACTGTTATATGTATTTGTATAAAACATTCAGTATAATATAATAAATATAGCATGTAGTTGAGTGTAACATTGAAAATTTTCACCCCAAGAAAACCAATGGTTTTCTTGGGGTGAAAATTTTCAATGTTACACTCAACTACATGCAATATTTATATATTATGTACCAATTCCGCGAACTCAAGAAACCGCGATCCTGTCAGATGAGAGAAAAACGTGAAAATTACAACCCGTGAAATGAATCCCTTATACAGTATCTCCCCTTAAATAAGGGCGTGGCCCTTCGTTTGAACAAACTTGAATCCCCTTAACCTAAGGATACTTTGTGGCAAGTTTGTTTGAAATTGGCCCATTGAATCTTGAGAAGAAGATGAAAATGTAAAAAGTTTACGACAACGACAACAACGACAACGACGGACAAATTTTGATCAGAAAAGCTCACTTGAACCTTCGGCTCAGGTGACCTAAAAAGGTGCAGTTTGTTAATATACCACGCATCTTACCATTTGTATGTTTAATATATATGCACATGCATTAATTATCATTAATTATCGGAGTCTGTTTTTTTAAATTAATGATAATACATTACTAACAAACATTACATTTATTGGGTACATTTCACCAGGAACTTTAGACAAAAGCAACTTCTTGATCCAATGAGCAGCGCGTAACATTTTATTTTAAAGTGCTGCAGCACTAAATCATTAAAAATGTCCTATGTTCACAGTAACTTGGAACATTTTTACTTGATTTTTTAATAAAATTAAAGACAAAAGAAAAAAATTGTTGATTGGTGCTAAATTTTGCACCAGCCAATGAAAAGTAGGTTATATTCTAAGTAAGTTAGATCAAATTGAGTAATATTTTAGAGAAAAAGAAGGGGCTATGTCACTTCAGGCTTGACAAATCAATTTTTTTATGCATATGCAAATAACTTATAATCCCTATTAACCGCCCCGGGCGCTTAGAAAATTGCGAAAAGGGGGCGGTTATTTTGGTATTCTCTTTCTAAAATTTAATGTCATATTTTAATTTCAAAAAATCTTTTGAAAAAAAAAAAATAAATTCAAAGAAACACTAAAAATATGTCTAACTTTACTTTAAGTGAAGATAATCCATCCATATTATGCTAAATGATTCATTTTCCACCAAGAAATTGGATTATAGAAAGTTTCATTTTCACTTTCTTCAAATCTTGGCAGACTTTTGATACGATTCTAGATGATTTTAATTACTGTACAGGGGGCCCTTATTTCCTGACAATTAAAAAAGACCTCGAGGGGCGCTTATAGGGGTAGGGGTGGTTAATAGGGATTATAGTGTATTAAAAAATGTTGACATTCTTAACATGTTTTAAAAATGTTGGTATTGATTTATCAACAGATCTGATGATTAAATTCATAGGTCTCTCTCTCTTAAAAATTAATACTGGCTCATTAATTCAGAGGGATTTTTTTTTTTAGAATAAAGGAAATCTGCAATATCTCTTGTGCAAAACCTTGATACAAATCTCCTTAATATTCTGCTTATACATTCATGCTACAAATTAAATTACAAAATCTCTCTGTAAAATTAATTTTCTTCCTCCCTCCTTCTAACAACCCCCTTGAGATAGGAAATTACATCACATGCATTTGATTAAACCCCCGTTATGCCTCCACAATCAAAGATGAATAGTGATTTATCCCAAGTCAGAATCTATCATAGAAATCCATCATTTGCATTGGACCTCAAAAAACACTGCTTAGACATTTTGTCTCTGCATTGAAACATGTGGAGCATTGCTGAATCTTCGCCACTACCTCTGATAACTTCATCATTTCGTTCTTTTAAACAGAAGTCATTCTTCAAATACAGACTTGGTTAATACTAGAAATTGTGTGTTGTGATTTGCTTGACTGACACAGGAATTTATGACATCTTCATTACTGGAGGTAGAAAACCTCCCTGGAGTAGAACAAATTCATTTCTCCCTTTAGACCCAAAAATAATTGCTAATAAGTCAGTACAAATTCTTGTTATTCTCTGAAAATCTTCTGGAATTTATCCCTTTGGTACAATTTTGTTCTCAGAAATAGGATGTTTTATGGCCTTATTTATAAACTAGCTAATGTAAATTTTTACAGTTAGTATGCATGTCTCATTCCTTTCACAGATGCTCAACAACAGACCTAAAAGCCCTGCATTGGTAATAAAATATCTTGATGTCATACTAGTAAATTTTTTGTCAGAGAAAGTATGCATAGTCTCTTTTGTTGAAATTCGTTTGTTTGTTTAATTACTTAATTTTAATTGGTTTATATGTTTCTCTTTTTTTTTTTAAAAAGTAATTTCCAATAAAATTATATATCGGTGTATTAAATCTTTATTAATGAGAAAAATATTTCATTGCAGTTCTGTTTCAAAATGCAATACAAACCACACAAAAAAATTAAACAGGCAATTGATGAATTGTTTTTGTTTCATAAGCTCATCTTCTAACTTAAGAGCATCTGGTGAAGTACCTCTTAACACAGTAAGTGGGAAAGTCCTATCTCCTTAGTAAACCACTTCTATGTAAAATTTACATGAACATTTGTCTTTCTCCCTTAATTTTCATTTTTTATAAGCACCCAAAACAACGTAACCCATGCAAAAACAGACAAACAAAACAGTATTTTTTAATTTAGCACTCAAGATAATAATTAAGATTTTGCCTTTCAAAAGAGAATATATAGTACCAAGTAAGCATGCTAGATTTCAAAATAACAAGAATGATTTCATTGGGCATTATTTTTTCATTCTATCACAACAGTGACATCATTCTCAAATTTTATTTTATTTTTTTTTGTTTACTGAAAAGGCACCTGTTTTTAAAAACATAAATCAGTATGCAGGTGTTTTGTAACATCACACAGTACTTTACAGAAAGGACTTGAATACAGTGAAATACAACACAAGAGTTGATATAAAAGCAAACACAGCTCCTGTACAAAACTGCATAGAATTAAGAGGCCCCTGCCCTAATAATCCCAAAAATATTACATAGATATTATGTGACGCAAATTTTCTGGTAATAAAGGATAACGCTATTGATGTATAGAATTTCTCCACTGATAACATCTAAAAATTTGAATTAAAGGCCCTAAAAATGTGTATTATTTATTGAATAAGCTTTTATATGAGTGTGCATTACTGTAAAAAAACATGAATTAAATCTTGTAATAAGGTTGAATTTGTTTTTCTGCTTGAGTGATCGCATGCCATTTTCAATAATGACATGCTGTCAATTGGTTTTTCCAATTTTTTTTTCATGATTGACAGCGAGATAAAAGTGCTCTGAAATGCTG
>NW_026929735.1:0-39711 GCF_032062105.1 Saccostrea cuccullata | reverse complement strand
TTGTAATAAAATATAAACTAATTTACATATTTGTTTTCTTTGGTATAAACCGGAAATAAAATTCCCAGCCTCCACTATAAAACACCAGGATGGCAACGTGTTTTGGGGGGACCTACCTTAACAAATAGATATAGGTTTGGTCAGAAAATCTTCGCGACTAATTCGGTATCTGGAGTGTATGTGCTTTTTATTCAAGTTAAAAATCCAATCTGCTGGACTTTTTTCACCTTAACAGCTCATACTGGACTCCATGCCACAAGGTTCACTTCGAGCGATTGGAGTTCGAGCCAAGGTAAAAGTGTGTTTCTGTCAGTCTTTTTTTAAATTAATTTTATTTACATATATAGAAACACCATGCCAAAACGCAGTTGTAAGCAGCATGACCTCTGTACTGAGGACTAAGACTATAAAATCTACAAAATTGCAACAAAAACTATTTGTCATTATAATGGACAATGGGTGCATTACTAAGAGATGTATGTATATACGAACAGTGCAGCCCGAGGAGCACTTTGTTTTCAAAGTTACTGTGCAAGAAGAACAAGAAATATTTGTTTATGTAAAGGAGAAAGTCCGAAAACAGTCCATTCTGTGAGAGAAAGAACTGTTCGAGGCCCGAAGGGCCGAGAATTGTTTTTTCTCTCACAGAATGGACAGTTTGAGGACTTTATCCTACTTGAAACATTTTCTCTATTGTTAACTTAATAAACTGTTCCAGGTGATGGTTATGTATTTGCTATGATTACGTAACACACTTGACTGTCCAGAGAGTGGGGGGTGAAAACAATAGCTGTATTGTTTAACTTATTGGACAGTGCCAGGTAAGTTTAGATTTAAATGATAGCTCACTTGATTTCTGACCACATCTCATGTAAAGCTTCATGAGTGAAGATGTCCTCATCGGATGGAGAAAGTAATACATATTTCTCCAAAATACGGGCCAAAGGGTGGTAAATATTCTACAGTAGGTAGACACAGCTTGTAGGTTTGCAGATTCTGAAGTTGGTGTTCAAGTTTTGACAAAAACTATCGCAAATCTTTGTTAACAATCAGGATTTAAGGGACACTGTGATACGAAACATTCTTTGAGAACAACAACGGCGACCCCCTGTATGAAGTTTGAGGAAACAGTTTAGGCTGTTCAAAGTTAATTCTACGTTTAACGTCACCTCCAAAGTTCAAAACCTAAGAGGGAGGGAGGAAAAAAATAAACAAACAAAAATTTCAAACAATTGTGAATTTATTCAAATAAACCTATTCAGTACATTAAAAAACACTACAGCTGAGTAATAAGAGTATTGGATATGACACCTAAGTTTAATTCTCCTGGCAGAGTTTTTCCTTAGAATGTTAATTTGTTTGAGTCCTTTTGTGAGCAAACAATGTAGACTGAATATGCAGGAAAGTGGCTTTTAACTAGGCCTTCGTTGTCCTTTAGATTTATATTGCCTCACATCCATGGTACCCTGTAAGGAAATGCTTCTTCTTGTGGGAATAGTTGATCAATATCTGCAATAAAATTATGATGACAATATTTAATACATTCTTATATTGAAATATCTTGAAATTGAATTGTGTTACGTTGTATTTTTTGTACCTTGAATTCCACACACAGGACAGAGTTCTTCACTTCTTAAAATACCCCAACCACTTTCTCCTTACTCTCCTTCACTTGAAAGGCTTTATCTTCTGTAAGCTTCTCCCTGCTCAAATGGAAAAGACTAGTATTATCTTTCAAAAACATGTAGCTATTTGTAGGTACATGAATTATGAAGAAATCAATTATCTTACTCATTACCTGATTACTGTTCCTTTAAATTTTTACAGACTGAAATATTAAATATGAAAGTATTTAATAAAATTCAAATGATGCATCTCACTGTATATAATTTTTTTACACATCTTGCACTCAGTAAAGTCTCTCAATCCTCTCCTAAAGTTCAGCCAAAATATTCACGAACTGAGTATGTCATTGTCACAGTCTGTACACATGGTACATGTGATTCGAAGACTGACAAAAAAAAATCAACAAACTACACTTTTTCATTAGTTTCAATCATAAAACATCTATTTTTACTTACATTTATGATCCCATACTGTCTAATTCACTCCTTTTCTTTTAATAAAACACAAAACAGCATCTACTAAGGTATCAAAGCACATTTTCTGTCACTAAGGGATGCACAATTGAGTCGCTAAATGTAGAACCAAACTGGAGCGGAGATACGGAATTCCGAATTGTTTGTTTTTTTCAAAGACGATTTTCTCCAAAACCTACGCGCGCGGGTGACGTTAAACATAGTTTTAATTTTAAACAGCCTTATAACAGAAAAAAAGCGCCACAAATCTATTACAATTTGATCCTACAATTGAACCAACAATAAATAGCAGCAGAGAGTAAATGGAATAATTCATGAAAATATGAAGAATTCATATGATGGCAAGTGTATGAAAAGATAAAATGTGTGATCTCTGTCCCAAAAATGATTCCACCTGCAGTGCATCTAGTAAGATTATCATTTCATCTGGAAATAAGCGTTTTTCTTTTAAAATTTAAATTGCTGTTGGATATATTTTAAATATTCGTGGAATGGATCTATACCACGTCCAGTATTCATTTACAAATTTTGTGAAGAGGATGAGACGTTTGTTTTTTAATAAAGAAACTTCTGGATGTGGATGTTCTAAAATTATTATTCATCAGGATTTACACATGTGTCTTTTTTGCATTGGATTTGCCTTTTCTAAAGATGATATACAGTTGAACATTTCATATACAATTGTTTGATATTTATGCATGATTGTGCATTAAATTAAAAATTTAATTGCCTATTTTAATTATGTATTGTTTTCAACATTTAAAACCTGTACATTAAGTTACCTTTAATTGTACATTAAGTTGACAAAACGCTGTCGATTAAGTTAAGAATTGAGAGTTTTGTCAACTTAATGTACGGTTACAGGTGACTCAATGTACAGATTTAAATATCTAAATCTATTATGCCATATGATGTACTAAAGGCACATAGGATTACATAACTAAAATGTTTTAACAAGTTGTTAACATGATAAAAACAAATAACATTTTGTATGAAAACTTGCAGAAAATAGCCAGTGCTATCGGTAGACGGGAGAGTGGCAAAATTAAGTCGAGACATAAATGGTAACCTAAGTAATCAATACAAAGGTGTAGACTTCTTTTAACAAGAGCCCCACCAGCCTTATAGGTCACCTGAGTATCATGCAACAACTTTCCAACAATTGAATTTGGTTTGTATTTTAAACCAGCTGAGGCCATGAAATTCACAATTCAAAAAAGCACCATTGCTTATCATAATTATACACTTAACAATGCTTACTAGATTAGTTACTTAATACCCATAGGTAGATCAGAGTAACTAAGAGAAAATGCACTTCCATTCTAAACCAGTTGTGCACCCCACCCCACAGGAACCACTGACACTGGGGCCACATATTTCAAAATTTTGAAAATTTTATCATAAATGTTATTTCATCAAATATGGTTGATTTATTAATACTAATGATCAGATTTCAAAGCATTAATTTATTTTCAAACTATGTAACCCCCCACCCCACCCCAATACCCTTGACCCAGGGGGCATGTAATTAACTATTTTGCTGGATGCACCTTTCTTCATCATAAATAAATATACTTAGATCATTGGCATAATACCCAGGAGCAAAGGAAAAGATTTTCAAAGAATTAATGTGTTTTCACTATATAATCAAAAGAGCCCCCTCCCCTTAAACCAAATCGCAAAACGGCCCTGACACAGGGGCCATGAAATTCACAAATTTGGTTGAGGCACTCTTGGTCATTATAACTATATACTACGTTAGTTTATTTAATACCCAGGAGCAGAGGAGAAAATTTTTGAAAAAATAATGCATTTTCACTATATAATCTATATAGCCCTGCCCTAGCACTAGAACCCCTGACCCTTGAGCCAAGAAATTCACAATTTTGGAAGAGGCACTCTTGCTCATCATAACTTTGTACTTAGTTTATTTAATATCCCAGAGCAGAGAAGAAGATTTTCAAAGATTTAATGCATTTTCCCTATATCGTCAATAGAGCCCCGCCCTAAGACCAGAACCCCGGACCCTGGGGCCATGAAATTCACAAATTTGAAAGAGTCACTCTTGTGCATCATAACTATGTACTTAGTTAGTTTATTTAATACCCCAGAGCAGAGAAGATTTTCAGAGATTTAATGCATTTTCACTATATAATCAATAGAGCCCCGCCCTTACACCAGAACCCCTGACCCTGGGGCTAAGAAATTCACAATTTCGAAAGGGACATTCTTCCTCATCATAACTATGTACTTAGCTAGTTTATTTAATACCCAGGAGCAGAGAAGAAGATTTTGAAAGAAATAATGCATTTCCACTATATAATCTCTATAGCCCCGCCCTAGCACTAGAACCCCTGACCCTGGGGCCATGAATTTCAAAAATTTGGTAGAGGACGCAATGCTGATTACAATCATGCTCACAGTTTGCCTGCTTGATGTCCAGGAGTAAAGAAGAAGATTTTTAAAGATTTCATTAATTTTAGTGGTTTGGCCCCACCCCTCAAACCCCAGGGGGGCGGGGACCATGAAATTCACAATTTTTGTTTCCCTTCACCCATAGATGCTGTATACAAAATTTGGTTGAAATTGGTTCAGAGATTTCAGAGAAGAAGCTGAAAATGTTCAAATGTTAACACACGACGGACGACGACGGACGAAAACGGATAGCAATAGGTCAGCTGAGTGACTCAGGTGACCTAAAAATGTGATATTGACAGCTGGGTGAAAAACGGGGATGCTGTTTTGACTTTTTTGTTTTTTACATCTTTTATGTGGAAAAGACGTTGTGTATGCCATTGAGCATTTGTATTTTATTACAGTTACAAATATTATCCTACCATTTTATCTCAGTTTGAATTTATTTTTTAAGCAGCAAGACAGTTTGCAATTTATATTACAGTACTCATCCTTCAGAAAGTTATTCGTCTCTGCTTAATCGGATAGAGCAACATTCCCAGAAGCCTATCAATATACCATTTGATAATGACCTTACTACATACTTTGACAATAATAAAGTTCTCGCAAGAAACATGAGGGTAAGATATGATGCTAAAGCCATTCTCAGCATCATCACAACAGTGTACATTTCAGCCGGAATCCACCTTCTCATTAACAAAATAATGATACATTTTCACCTCGAATTTGGCTTTACAATTCTTCTACATATTTCAGACAACATGCAGAATGTTTTGGCACTGATGAATTATAAAAAATCATTTCAGATATATAACAACGTCGACCTGGTTTTACCGAAGACATTTAAATTTTATTTCAAAATAAAAAAAAATTTACTGAATGAAAGTCGTTAGCAGGTTGTTTCGTATTCTTTTTTAGACCATAATCATACAATTCCACCAGATGTACGTATAGGAAACCCAATTTCTGTGAATGTTTGTTCTTCCGATGCAATTAAGTCTATTTTGAATAGAATTAAAGGCAGAATTAGGAGTGCCTAAAAGAAGAAAATGGAGTATCATCGGTTTCGATGACTGCCATATCTACTCTGTCAATGTGTGGTATTTTATTTTAATTTATTCTGTTGTAAGCATGAAATCACAATAAGCATTTTCGTTGTAACTGTATTTTATTGTAATCATATAATGTAATTACAGCTGTAATTAAGCTTTTTTTGGAGGTTTTAGGCGTAGACCTCGATCGTAAAACTACTCGGCTACCGCTCTCCAAAAGACCTCTAAGCATGGCTGCAAGCCAACGTTCATCACATTAGCTAGAACAAGCTTGAATCTACATTTTCAGAGAAAAAACATTTCTCGCCATTGTGTCTGTGAAAAAGCTTTTATAAGATGCCACCAAATATTCATTTATTCCGAATTATCTCCCTTTGAAAGAAATTGTGAACCTTTATTTGAACAAGCCTGCATGACAAGCTCGATTAAAATAGCTCTAGTGGTTCTCTAGATATAGAAAATGTGAAGAATTTTTAGACTGACAGATAGACATCTAGGGATGATAGACAAAATGTGATAAGTTCACTTGAGCTTTCAACTGATTTTAATTAAAAAAAACAATGAAAGAGTTATGTCAATTTATTTTTATTATGATTATTTGAAAGATGACACCACTCTTACCCTATAGAACTTGAGCGATGTGCAGCCAATATTAGCCACTTCACCCCCCTGCTGTAAAGATACATCAGAGCGAAGAAAAAATACGGAATATGAAAAAATACTTACTCCACATTCAGACAGAGAGGTATACAACCAGGAAGTAAAATAAAAGAGTAAACAGAAAACTATGTATACAAGATGTTTTTCAGCGCGCTACTCCTCTGCAACCACTGCACAGAATTTTCAAACTTTATTTAGGAAACAGTTGTACATTTTGCAAGGAAAATCAGATTACTTATTTTTGGGGATTTTCGGCACTTTTTCAACATTTATTATGAGGGGTGAGGGAGTGTTAATACACAACATTTACTTATTTTTAGATAACAATGCCAGCTTGTAGCTGTTTGTCATTTACCGTCCCCTTCGAGAATTTTCGATCATATGGAGATATTATCACTTGCCGTTGGATAGCTGCAAGATTTGTTATAGGCCATTGAACAGTGAGGCAATTTTTTCGTGCCAACACGGGACCTCTGTTCACACGGACATATCACAAGGACCGATTTTGTACTTGTAACTGTAAACAACATTCAAACTTTCTAAAAGATGAGCCTCTTTAATATGCCGACTCTTCAGCAAAAAACTCATTACGTCAGTTGTTGAATGTCTCATTTAAAATGGCCATCTGCGCAAAAGGTCAATCATTGGTACTTGTGTACAGAGTGTGCAGCATACAGCGAGAAAAACGTCATTTCCAATGGAAAAAGATACTGAAAACGAATTTGTGGCACAAATTATAACACATTTTATGAGAATATGATTAAAAATGGGAAAGCCATTAGCACTTAAGAAACCAGCAAGATGAAAGATTATAACGACAAAAATATTAGGCCGATAAAAAGTGTTGAATTTTTCGATCTTACTGAAATGATTTTTGAGATAAACTATTTCATCTCTTCATTCTTATTGTCATTGTACGCGAAAAAGATATGCGATTATTGTCTACAGAAAAAAATTAAGATTATTATGCTATTGAGAATTGGCACTGTTATGTTCTTGTATCTTTGTACATGATTGTATTTCAGCATGACATGACAACATACTTTAAATTTCATCCGAAGCAATGAACTGGAGGATATGTTATGATTTCAAAACCATTATGATCTAGGTTGTCCACCTCTACCCTAATCAGACGACCTATTAACAACCTGTCAGTAATATCTCTCCCAGACACTAGTTTTACAACATGCAAATTTCTCATATAAGCAGTGCATTTGTAGAATTCATAAATTGAGACCACTTCATGAAAATTCATAGAAAGCAGGAAAATATTTTGTTTCAACAGCAACATCCAGAACTAAATTCTACAAAGAACATCCTTTCCGATCTTTCAAAACACAAGAAATTTTCTGATCCTTCTTGATACCAGATTGATGTTAATTCATATCACATCCCATAGTAGTCCTCCAACAAATCAAATCGGTAATACGATCCAATCGTTCAAATCTTTTCAAAGTAGAGAATTTTAAGTGTACAGCAGAAATTCCTGAACATAGACAGCGAAAAAAAGTGGGTTGTGATTGGCTTCCTGGCCTCCCTTCTATCTCACAGAATTATTAAATTTGCAGGATCCGATCTCTTTCATTTCAGGAAGTCAAAAGTAGCTATTACAATTGTTAACAGTGAAAATGTTTCTAACTCAAAGAATTACACACTCGAGTTCGCATGAATTTTAGAGAAAAAGAAATGGAGGGTTTAAAAAATATTATTGTCATATCGACAATAAACACAACGACTGCTGATATTAATGTACATGCACACTAACCAGTTTTGCTTCAATCGTAAACATGAGACTTTAAGAGTGCATATAAATTATTTCGACGACATCAAAACTCAAGAAAAGAAGAGTAGCGACCAAACAATCAACCTTTTGAATAAACTTTTTAAAAAGGGTTTAAGGTACAAAGGTTGCTAAACTTTGAAATTGTACCAGTTAGCAAACCCACGTCTTTTACCTATAGGTCATGAGATTTTCCTCGATATATCTTTATGCTGAATACTCATGAGTTTTTGTTTGTAATTTAACGAAATATTTCTTTAAATTATAATTTTAAGCACAAAACATAGGATAATTGGATACAATCGATTTTAAGCTAAATGCTAATTCGCAATTTTGAAAGAGGTATATGCTCATCATAACGTCAAACTTATACACTTAGCAATTGCTTAGACTTTCAATTTAATGTATTTTCACTAGATAATCAATAAAGCCCCGCTCTAACACCAGAACACCTGACCCTGGGGGCATGTTTTTCACAATTTTGGAAGAGGCACTCTTGCCCATCATAACTATGTACTTAGTTAGTTTATTTAATACCCAGGACAGAGAAGAAAATTTTCAAAGAATTAATGCATTTTCACTATATAATCAATAGAGCCCCACTCTAACACAAAAATCCCTGACCCTGGGGCCAAAAAATTCACAATTTTGGAAGAGGCACTTCTGCCTATCATACTTTTGTACTTAGTTAGTTTATTTAATACCCAGGAGCAGAGAAGAAGATTTTCAAAGAATTAATGCATTTTCACTATATAATCAATAGAGCCCCACTCTAACACAAAAATCCCTGACCCTGGGGCCAAAAAATTCACAATTTTGGAAGAGGCACTTCTGCCTATCATACTTTTGTACTTAGTTTGTTTATTTAATACCCAGCAGCAGAGAAGATTTTAAAAGAATTTAATGCATTTTCACTATATAATCAATAGAGCCCTGCCCTAACACCAGGACCCCTGACCCTGGGGCCATTAAATTCACAATTTTGTTAGAGGCAGCCTTATTCAACATAACTATATACTTGGTTTGTTTATTTAATGCCCAGGAGCAGAGAAGAAGATTTTAAAAGAAATAATGCATTTTCACTATATGATCTATATAGCCCCGCCCTAGCACTAGAACCCCTGACCCAGGGGCCATGAATTTCACAATTTTGGTAGAGTTTGACTGCTTGATGTCCAGGAGTAAAAAAGAAGAAGATTTTTTAAGATTGTATCAATTTAAGTGGTTTTGACCCCACCCCTCAGGCCTCAGGGGGGCAAGGGCCATGAAATTCATAATTTTTGTTCCTTTCACCCATAGATGCTTTATGCCAAAATTGGCTGAAATTGGTTCAGTGGTTTCAGAGAAGAAGCTGAAAATGTTAAAATGTTAACGCACAACGCACGACGACGGACAAAAACGGATAGCAATAGGTGACCTAACAAACAGAAAATGCACTTCCATTTTATAACCAGTTATGCACCCCACCTCAAAGAAACCACTGAACCTCGGGCCACATATTTCTAAATTTTGGAAATTTTATCATAAATTTATTTCATCATAAATGGTTGATTAATACAAAAGAGCAGATTTCAAAATATTAATTCATTTTCAGACTACGTAACCCCCCCCCCCATACCCCTGACCCAGGGGGCATGAAATTAATCATTTTGCTAGATGCACCTTTCTTTATCATAAATATATAAACTTGGATCATTAGCGTAATTCCCAGGAGCAAAGGAAAAGAATGTATTTTTACTATATAATCAAAAGCCCTTCCCCCTTACACCAAGTGGCAAATCTCGGCACAGGGGCCATGAAATTCACAAATTTGATTGAGACATAACTATCTATTGAGTTATTTTATTTAATACCCAGAAGCAGAGAAGAAGATTTTCAAAGAATTAATGCATTTTCACTATATAATATCAATAGAGCCCCACCCTAACACCAGAACCCCTGACCCTGAGGCCATGAAATTCAGAATTTTGAAAGAGGCACTCTTATTCATAATAAGTATGTTCTTAATTAGTTTATTAAATACCCAGGAGCAGAGAAGAAAACTTTCAAAGATTTAGTGCATTTTCACTATATAATCAATAGAGCCCCGCCCTAACACCAGAACCCCTGACCCTGGGGCATAAAATTCACAGTTTTGGTAGAGGACTCAATGCTCATTACATTCATGCTAACAGTTTGACTGCTTGATGTCCAGAAGTTTTTTTAAAGATTTCATTAATTTTAGTTGTTTTCGCTCCACCCCTCAGGCCCCATGGGACAGGGACCATAAAATACACAACTTTTGTTCCCCTTTACTGATAGTTGCTGTATACCAAATGTGGTTGAAATTGGTTCAGTGGTTTCAGAGAAGACGCTGAAAATATTCAAATGTTAACACACGACGCACAACGGACGACGACGGACGAAAACGGATAGCAATATGTCACCTGTGTGACTCAGGTGACCTAAAAACAAATATTTAATTCAGCTTATAGCAATAAATACTTTAGACATATATATATATATATATATATATATATATATATATATATATATATATATATATACACACACGACGTACTGTCAATTAACAATGGTAAATTCCATTCTTATGTCGATACGATATATCCTGGTGAGCTTCAGATTAAAGATACCACAGAGTCTGACACATATGTTTCATATTTAGATATTTTACTTGAAAAAGACGTTAATGGTAATCTAACAACCAAGCTCTATGATAAACGTGATGAGTCTAGGGCACCTGCATAAGAAGCTTACAAATCTCAGACACACAAAGCATGCTCTATACGTGTGAACCATTTCTACAATGAGGTATATTTTTGAATAAGTTATCAAACAAGAATTTCAGCAGTTTCTTTTAAAGTCATCATTTCGTAAGTTCTATGGTCGTTAGAATGACCTTTTCAGTAAATACAGTTTATCATTGAGTCAAATGCTGACTGACGTTTTTCATACTAATTGTTAGTCCATTATTTATACACTGAATTGACGGATTTTTCCCCGTCATTTCTTGATCTTGACAAGGAGCACAAGGCGCGTGTGACCGTTCGACAGGAGACGCTCACTCCCCCATGGCACCTGATCCCACCTCTGTTGTTTTGGAGGTACGTGTTTGCTCTGCTCTTATTTTGTATTGTTTTATGGACTTTTGTTTTGGAATACTGTTTGTTATATCCATGTTTCATTTACAGACTGTTATTACAAATGCTGAAAAGATGGAGACAAAAAAAGTGAAAATATGAGTATAAATGAATTAGCGATAGAAAACGGAAGGCTTATGTATGCTTTTAAAAATATCGTCTGAGGCGTTAGAAATTTTGACTAGTATTACCTTTAAACGCAATTATGTTTACTAAACCTTTATGCAAGATGAAGGAAAAATAAATAAACAAATAAATCTAATTTTATTCCATCAAAATTTATTACTATGCTTGATGAAAATTAAGTTCCGGTATAGATACCCTGCAATTCAAAATTCTTAACATTCAGTACCGAGTATTTCCCCCATTTGCGCGAATGACAGCAAGACATCTGATTCTCATAGAGTTCACATAATTGTGCAGAAATCTTTGAGGGAGGTTATTCCATGTGTTAACAAGATCCCTCTCCAGTACCGCAAAATTCTGCTGCTGGAGAATCTGTCTTATCCTTCTGTCTAGCTCGTCCCACACATGTTCAATAGGATTGAGATCCGGACTACATGGGGGCCAGTCGAGTAAACGGATGTTGTGTCCCTGTAGCATCTGTTGTGTAGTTCTGGCTGTGTGGGGAGTGGCGTTGTCTTGCATCAGCATCATTCCTCTATTGGCTCTGATGTGAGGAATTGCTTCCGGCTAAAGGATGTGGTTCTGATACCGAGCAGCATTCAGGTATCCTTAGATTGGAAGTATCCTGGTTTTGGTGTGTAACGACACACCCGCCCATACCATTATCGATCCACCACCAATCTGCCCTCTTTCCCTCACACAGGCGTCAGTGTACCGCTCACCCCTTCTTCGATACACCAGGCTTCGTCCGTCAGATCGTCCGTAAAGAGTACACGGCCCCAGTCTGCCCTTGTAAATCTGAGGTGGCGCCTTGCCCAAGCTGAACAGAGCTGCCTGTGCCTGTTCGACAAAACTAAGCCTACATATGGTCTCCTGGCACGCAGTCCACCCTCCCTTAGTCTGTTGCGCACAGTTTGGTCACTTAGAGGTCTGCCATGCGTTCCCATTGTTTGTAGCGTCGGTGTGCGTGCTGTACGGTGTCTGTTCCTAAGATGTGCAACCCTAATGTAGTTGTCCTGTTGGCGTGTCGTCACTCGACGTTTCGGTCTTCGGGGTAGATCACCTGTACTTCCGGTTTGATTGAATTTTCGGACGAGCCTTAGTATAGTTTTATGGTCTCGGTTGAAAGTTCTAGCAACCTGAAAAAGTTTTAATCAATTTATTTAGCTTTTTTCATTAGTTTTTAAATGTTGGAAGAAAATAAAATTGTACAAAGCGAAAAGAAACACACCTCCCGTGAACTGCGCCCGGCTTGGACCATGCCAACTGCTCTTGCGTGTTCTTGTGCAGACATTCTTTGCATTTTCTCCCAAACTTTAACTGTTTTTTAAGATGATCTCGAGACAGAGAACACGTGGAAAAAACCGTTTTGTAAAACACACCCGAAAACCATTTCGAACTCGTACTTCACGCTTTTCAACAAAAGCGGTCACGGCTGAATAATTTCTAATTGAATTCGATTTTTTTCAATCGCAGACATGAAAGGGTACATACAGCAGAACGATGTTTTTAAGGACTTTAATATTAACATAACGGTTTCTTCAATTTTCAAAAAATAAAAGTGGGGCGTTAGAAATTTTGACAAGTATATAAGTGTTACGATTTAAATCAAAGTGAATTAAAGAAAAGAAGAAAGGCAGGTAAAGAACATGAGCGAAAGATCTATGAAAGCAAAGAAAAGAGTCGGTAGGGAGTTCTAGAAGTTGGAAAGAAGGCACAGTGAAAGTATCTAGGAAAATGTCACGCCAGGGGAACGTGATGAGTTTGGAACTAGCTAGTGTTAAATTAGTTGCAGTTTTTTTTTCAGTGGTATATGTTGAAAAAGTTACAGAGGGAGAGCAGTAGCCCCGAGTGACCACAGCGGGCACCTACTAGTATAGAAAAAATATATTATAAAGGAGCCATTTGAAAAAGATATAAACTCAATCAGTTCATATCTTAATGGTGACAAGTCCCCAATTCCTGTAGGGAAAATATCCAGTTCTTTACACCTTGAAAAGGAAGTTGACATAGTTGAGGAAACTATAAACAATAAATTTCAAGACTATTGATCAGATATCTTCAGAGAAATTATTTACAAGAGGAGACTGACATCAGTAACAGAGTAACTGGCATAAGCTGTCCAATTTTCAAACAAATATACTTATTCACCATTAGAAGTTAAGACTGAGAGTCAGACCAACGCTCAGCCATGGAAACGAGCAAGGAGACGAGAGCCTCGTCTGGAGACAACTTCCGAAGTTCTTCCGCCGGCGAGCAACATGGTCGGAACAGTCCAGCCTTTCAATTGCCCTTCTGATGTACAGGCTAATGCACCATCGATAATGCCTACCAATGTTATGCCCAACCCCATCTCTTTACGATGTGTAGAACTCTTCTAGAGTTCTAAAATTTATGAAATTATAGATCTGGGAACTCTCAGTCAACATGAGCACAGGCGTGTCAATCAACAGCCAAGTCAGCTACTAGTTTCAGAACTCCCACTTCAACACCAGTTAGACATCAGTAGTGTTGGTTACTATGTTTGACTATTTATCCTGACACAGAAAATGCTCACGAAAAGACGTTAATGGTAATCTAAAAACAAAGCTCTATGATAAATGTGATGACTTTAACGTTTCTATCGTCAACTTCCCTTACTTATGTAGTGATATATCTTCATCACATGCATACGGAGTTTACATATCTCAGCTGATTAGATACGCAAGAGCATGCTGTACGTATGAACAATTTCTACGACGAGGTAATTCTTTCATAAACAAGTTGATGCAACAAGAATTTCAGTAGGTTCGTATAAAGTCATCATTTCGTAAGTTCTCTTGTCTTTATGGACTTTTGATCTGGATGTTTCATTGCAAGGGTTTAAATTTGGTTTTGATTAAAATCCTACGTCTTTGAATTCATTACTACAGAAGCCATACAGTTAGTCAATAAAGAAATGTTTAGTTCGGGTCACTGGATCATTTTACTGCCCTCCATTTCCAAACTTAAGACTGCCCCCCATAGGTATGGTACCTAAAAAAGATTGCACATTTTGTCTTATTCATCGTTTGTCCCACCCAGTTGGTGATAGTGTGAATGAGTTCATTGATCCCCAATATTGTTCAGTCAAATACACATCATTTGATAAAGCTTTGAGAATGTTGGAAAGGTTAGGTCAAGGATCTTTTATGGTTCGTTTTGACATAAATAATGCTTTCCGTTTGCAACCTATTCATCCCTCTGATTTTGAGTTGCTGGGGTACAAAATCAACAGCAGTATTATATTGACAAGTGTATGCCATTTGGCTGTTCTGTGAGTTGTGCTAAACTTGAAAAGTTTGCTTCCTTCTTGGAATGGTGTTTAAAACAAGATTCCATTCGATAATGTAGCCCTTTCTTTGGATGATTTTTTACTAGCAAGTGCATCTGGGACAAAGCAGTGTCATTATTTAGTCTGAACATTTACCAATCAATGCAACGATTTGGAAGTACCACCAGCCCAAGACAAAACCTTTGGTCCTACAACATAATTGGTATTTTTAAGCTAAGAAATTTATTCAGTTACATAGACTGTTAGAGCCGGTACACACGGTAAGGCTTGCCTTATAAGTCAAAAAACTTACGTTTTGCAGGACGTACGGCTCTCATGTCCACACGCTAAGGCAAGACTTACAATATTATAAACAACATTTACATAAATTCCATGTGTTTTTAAACCATAAACAGTGTGCATTATTAAAAGGAATAATAGATTACTAGCTAGGACTTTGAAATTGTTTTACCTTAACAAAGAAGAGGAGGTTAACTGAAGTTTTTGCGGATTTTTCATTATCTTATTATGTTCCCCAAACGGAGTTTGGGAACATATTGTTTTTACTCGGTTTCTTATTATTATTATTATTATTATTAGGTCTTTCCACCTTTCTGTGGAAAGACCTATTGAAATTCTTCTGTTTATTATTATTCTTTTTTATTAGGTCTTTCCACCTTTCTGTGGAAAGACCTCTTGAAATGCTTCTGTTTTTTATTTTATTTCTCACCTTATGTTTTGACACCGTAAGACTTATCGAAAAACTTTATAGTTCATGATACTGGATATTTAAAGTTATTCCGAAAAATGACCCCCCATGTTTTAACTTAGACCCCTTATGCAGTTATTGGCCCTTTCACTGTTAAGCTTGTTATCACTACTCCTCAGAAACCGTAAACCGTAGAGATATAAAACCTTCACCATTGTCTTCAACTAATTCAGGAGACTTTTCAATCTATTCATTGCTAAAGTTTTCTTTGACCCCTTCAATGAGTAACTGCCCCTGAAAGTTTATAAATTTTACAAAAAATAAAAAAATTCAGAACGAAAAGTCGTAGAGACATGAAACCAACTGCATAACATTCAATGACCTTTTGCCTTCAAAATTCATTTCAAGGTCAAAGGTCAAGGTCATTCCAAATATGAGAAATAAACTTCTCTTAATAGCTCTTATGTCCTTAAACATAAACATTCTATCTTATGTCTTTAATATGTACTTTTGAAACTCTTTAGAAGATATAAATCTTGGCCCCTAAGATTGACCCTTTGAAAAGTTGTTGCCCCTTGTAAACCTTCACCAATGTCTTCGACTAATTAAGGAGATTCTTCAATCTATTCATTGCGAAAGCATTCGGTGACCCCTTCAATGAGTTAATGCCCCTGAAACTTTTTGAATCTAACAAATAATTAATTTTTTTTAAAACGACAAGTTGTAGAGACATGGGACCAACTGCATAAGATTCATTGACCTTTGACCTTAAAATTCATGTAAAGGTCAAAGGTCAAGGTCATTCCAGAAATGAGAAATTTAGCTCTTTTTATATCTCTTTTGTCTTTCAACATATACGTAATGTCTATGCATCATTAGTATGTACTCTTAAAACTGTTTCAATGATTTCCTTCTTGTCCCCTAACATTAACCCCTTTAAAAGTTATTTCCCCTTGTGCGAAAAACCTTGTTATCGCTACTCCTCCGAAACCATAGACCGTAGAGACACCAAACCTTCACTAAGGTCCTCAGGGTCTTTAGGCCTAACTTCAGTATAAAAGTGCAAAAGCATCTGATGACCCCTTTTATGAGTTATTGCCCTTTACTTCTTTGTACTTACTTTTAAACCTTATAACTTGAAAACTTTAAGTCATAGAAGCATGAGTTCAATTGCACTGTGACCCTTGACCTTGTACCTTGAATATTTTTTCAAGGTCAAAGGTCAAGGTCATTCTTTTTTTTTTTTTAATTTTCATTTTTTCTATGGTTTAAGAGAGTTTTCGTTTCTTTTTCATGGAATTTAATTTTTAGGAGTCAGATATGAAACAAATTTGAAATTCAAAGAAGGTGGAAAGACCTCTTATTGTTCTGTGAACAATAAGTCTCCTAGTTATTATTATTTTTCCGCCAAACGTGTTTCTGAGTTTCAAGATTTATCGAAAAGATTTATAGACCATAAGAATGTACTTTGTAAATGATTTTCGCAGTTGACCCTGCGTATATGAACTTTGCCCCTTAAAGGAGTTATTGCCCCTTTTGCAAGAAATGTTTGTTATCGCTACTCCTCCAAAATCGTAAACCGCAGAGGTTTGAAACCTTTACCAATGTCTGCGACTACTTGAGAGGACCTTCAGATCTATTGATTGCGAAAGGATTCGTAGACCCCTTCTATGAGTTATTGCCCCTGAAAGTTTTTGAATTTTACAAATAATGAAAAATTTTTAAAACGAGAAGTCGTAGGACATGGGACCAACTGCGTAAGATTTATTGACCCTTGTCCTTAAAATTTATGCAAAGGTCAAAGGTCAAGGTCATTCCAAAAATGAGAAATGAAGGTCTTTTTATATCTCTTTTGTTGTACAACATATACTTGAAGTCTTTGCAACATTTATATGCCATCTTAAAACTATTTGAAAGATTTCATTCTTGTCCCCTTACCATTAACCCTTTTAAAAGTAATTGCCCCTTTCGCAAGAAATGCTTTTTTATCGCTACTCCTCCGAAACCGTTAACCGCAGAGGTTTGAAACCTTTACCAATGTCTGCGACTACTTGAGAGGACTGTTCATTGCGAAAGGATTCGTAGACCCCTTCTATGAATTATTGCCCCTGAAACTTTTGAATTTTACAAATAATTAAAAATTTTCAAAACGACAAGTCGTAAAGACATGGGACCAAGTGCATAAGATTCAGTGACCTTTGACCTTCAAATTTATGCAAAGGTCAAAGGTCAAGGCCACTCCAAAAATGAGAAATTAAGCTCTTTTTATATCTCTTTTTTTTTAACACATACAATCATTCTTTGCATCTTTCATATGTACTCTTAAATCTTTTTCAAAGATTTCATTCTTATCCCCTTAGTTGACCCTATCAAAAGTTATTGCCCCTTATTAGAAAAACATTGTTATTGCTACTTCTTCAAAACCGTGGACCGTAGAGGCATGAAACCTTCAATAATGACTTAAGGGTCTGTAGGCACATCTTCATTGTATAAGTACTAAAGGATCTAATGACCCTTATATGAGTTATTGCCCTTTAACTTCTTTGCACTTAATATTTAACCTTATAACTATAGAACTAAAAGTCGTAGAGGCATGGGGTCAATTGCAATGTGACCCTTGACCTTTGACCTTGAAGATTTGATCAAGGTCAAAGGTAAAGGTCATTTATTTTTTTTTTCAATTTTCACTATCTTTTAAGCCATTTTCCTTAAAAATTAAATTTAGAGAGTAAAATAAAAAAACTATAAGAAATTTAAAAAGGTGGAAAGACCTCTTATTGTTCTGTGAACAATAAGTCTCCTAGTTAGGTCTTTCCACCTTTCTGTGGAAAGACCTCTTGAAATGCTTATGTTTATTAGGTCTTTCCACCTTTCTGTGGAAAGACCTCTTGAAATGCTTATTAAGTCTTTCCACCTTTCTGTGGAAAGACTTCTTGAAATGCTTATGTTTATTATTATTATTTTTCCGTTATCGACTTTTGAACAGAAAGACTTATCGAAAAACTTTTTGCTTCATGACACTGGAAAACAAAAGTTATTTCGAAAAACTACCCAAGGCGCACGACCTATGACACCTTTCGGAGTTACGACCCCTTTTGCAATAAAAGCTTGTTATCGCTACTCCTCCGAAACCGTAAACCGTAGAGATACAAAACCTTCAACAATGTCTACGACTACTTTAGGAGACTCTTGAATCTATTCATTGCGAAAGGATTCGTAAACCCCTACAATGAATTATTGCCCCTGAATGTTTGCGATGTTTACGATTATCAAGATCTTCTCTTAAACGACAAGGTGTAGACATGGGGCCAACTGCAAAAGATTCTTTGACCTTTGACCTCTAAATTTAGGTCAAGGTCAAAGGTCAAGGTCATTCAAAATATGTAAAATTAAGCATTTTTTATAGCTCTTTTGTTCTTCACCAAATTTTAAATATCTTTGCATCTTCAATATGTACTCTTAAAACCATTTCAGGGATTTCATGCTTGTCCCCTAAGATTGACCCCTCTAAAAGTTAGTGCCCCTTCCAGTGTAAACCCTTGTTATTGCTACTCCTCCGAAACCATAAACCACAGAGATACAAAACCTTCAACAATGTCTACGACTAATTTAGTACACTCTTGAATCTATTCATTGCGAAAGGATTCGTCAACCATTTTAAGTAGTTATTGCCCCTTACAGATTCTGATGTTTACGAAGAACTAAAAACTTTTAAACGACAAGTTGTAAGGACATGGGGACAATGCATGAGATCTTTTGACCTTTGACCTTGAAGATTAGGTCAAGGTCAAAGGTCAAAGTCATGGGGAAAATGTTAAAATTGCTTATATATGCTTTGGAGGGAATTTGACCTTGACCTTTGACCTTCATATCTGACCTTGACCTTTGACCTTGACCCAAAAGTTAAATGATATATTCATTACCTTTACCTAGATTCAGCTTCAAGTTTTAAACTCAAGTTCATAAGTTGTTTTTTTTTTTGATGACCTTGATCTTTGACCTTGATAAATGACCTTGACCTTTGACCCCCCTATCGACCCAAAGGTCTCAATCAAGCATAAGGTCGTTGAGGTATTTGCAACTCTTACTGTAACAAAGGCTTATACCCCCCCCCCTTTTCTTACAAAAAAAAAAAACAAAAAAAAAACAGCAGCATAGAGAAAATGTCTACAAGTCAAAAGACACGATATATCGACATAAGATTCGGAGTAAAAGCAAGAAGAGACCTTAAAGAAAGTGTCCTGAGAGTTTTAAGGTGAGTCTCTAAAATATAATGAAATTCTAGTGAAAATCGGCAAAATCTGCATTTTTTTTCTGTCTGAAATTTAGTTATTGCTGAGAATAAAAATTAATTAAAGCCCGTATTGGCTATTTCTGCAATTGTTGTTAATATCATTCGATTCTCCTGCTCTTTTACGACATTTTAACGCCAAGTATTCTTGCTTTCTTTAGTGTATGGAATTTATTTCAATTTTATTTGGATTTAATATTAATGGAATGAATCTTGATTTCATCTGAAATTTGATTTTTTTCCCCTAGAATAACACATTCCCAAGAAATAGCGACTTTCAGCATAGTAAAAAGAAATACACGTTTCTTCCCTGTGTTTCCCATCTAGAATTACATGTTTGGAATTTTATTTATGCTACTTACATTGAATTTCATGCCTATTTCGGTCAGGAATGTTAAAACCCGAACCCGATTCTCTGTTTTCCTTTTCCATAATTACAAACTGCCTTGCATCTCTCGCTATGTTTCTCACATGCTTTTAAATAATTTATCGCCATCCATTTCAAACATAAAACAACTCAAATCGGATATTTTCAAACATCTCTTTAATACATGTATAATGCACATATGATGCAGGTACACATGGGACATTTCACAACGTTTTCACTTACGCTTCCGTCTTGATGCGCAGATCAAATGCATGTTATTCATATTAATAGGTATATCATAATTTTAATCAAACCCTACCTCTTACATCTTAACTTGATAACAATCTCATTCAAGCTCATATATACACATAGGAGCGTGTTACAGTGTTTTTTATGCGCTCTCTTTGCGTGATCAATGAATTTGTGCTTATCCCCGAGTCGACTACAAACACACAATCTAGGAAGTCTGTTTACGGTAAAATTACACCAACTGCGAGCCCGATCTAAAATCCCAGTAGAGAAATGAGAATTTTGCTGTTTTATTTATTTTCTTGCTTTTTTCCTACTTTTTTCAGCCCAAATGATATTGAAACACTTAAAAAGGTGGAAAGACGTCTTATTGTTCTCTGAACAATTAGTTTACTAGTGTTTATTATTATTTTTCTTCCCGGACTTTTGAAACCGCAAGACTTATCGAAAAACTTTATAGTTCATGATATTGGATATTAAAAGTTATTCTGAAAAACGACCCCCCATGTTTGAACTTTGACCGCTTTCTAAGTTATTGCCCCTTTTGCTAGAAATGCTTGTTATCGCTACTCCTTCGAAACCGTAAACCGTACAAATATGAAACCTTCACTAAAGTCTTCGACTAATTGAGAGGACTCTGGAATCTATTCATTGCGAAAGTATTCGGTGACCCCTTCAATGAGTTATTGCCCCTGAAACTTTTTGAATTTTAGAAATTATTAAAAATTTTAAAAACAAGAAGGGATAGAGACATGGGACCAACTGCATAAGATTCATTGACCTTTGAGCTTAAAATTCATGTAAAGGTCAAAGGTCAAGGTCATTCCAAAACTGAGAAATTTAGTTCTTTTTATATCTTTTTTGTCTCTTAACATATACAAATTGTGTAAGAATCATTAATAAGTACTCTTGAAACTATTTTAAAGATTCAATTCGTATTTTACAAATAATTAAAAATTTTTAAAACGAGAAGTGATCCGTAAGATTGACCTATATGATTAAAAGTCTTGTAAAGGTCAAAGGTCAAGGTCATTCCAAAATTTGAGAAATTAAGCTCTTTTTTTATATCTTTTTTGTCTCTTAACATATACAAACTGTCTTAGCATCATTAATATGTACTCTTAAAACTATATTAAACATTCAATTCGTGTTCCGTAAGATTGACCCTATTAAAAGTTTTTGCCCCTTTCGCAAGAAATGCTTGTTATCGCTACTCCTTCGAAACCGTAAACCGTACAAATATGAAACCTTCACTAAAGTCTTCGACTAATTGAGAGGACTCTGGAATCTATTCATTGCGAAAGTATTCGGTGACCCCTTCAATGAGTTATTGCCCCTGAAACTTTTTGAATTTTACAAATAATTAAAAATTTTTGAAACGAGAAGTGATAGAGACATGGGACCAACTGCATAAGATTCATTGAGCTTTGATCTTAAAATTCATGTAAAGGTCAAAGGTCAAGGTCATTCCAAAATTGAGAAATTAGGGTCTTTTTATATCTCTTATATCCTTAAACATATACTATATCTCTTTTGTCTCTTAACATATACAAACTGTCTTAGCATCATTAATATGTACTCTTAAAACTATTTAAACATTCAATTCGTATTCCGTAAGATTGACCCTATTAAAAGTTATTGCCCCTTTCGCAAGAAATGCTTGTTATCGCTACTCCTTCGAAACCGTAAACCGTAGAAATATGAAACCTTCACTAAAGTCTTCGACTCATTGAGAGGACTCTGGAATCTATTCATTGCGAAAGTATTCGGTGACTCCTTCAATGAGTTATTGCCCCTGAAACTTTTTGAATTTTACAAATAATTAAAAATTTTTGAAACGAGAAGTGATAGAGACATGGGACCAACTGCATAAGATTCATTGAGCTTTGATCTTAAAATTCTTGTAAAGGTCAAAGGTCAAGGTCATTCCAAAATTGAGAAATTAAGCTCTTTTTATATCTTTTTTGTCTCTTAACATATACAAACTGTCTTAGCATCATTAATTTGTACTCTTAAAACTATATTAAAGATTCAATTCGTGTTCCGTAAGATTGACCCTATTAAAAGTTTTTGCCCCTTTCGCAAGAAATGCTTGTTATCGCTACTCCTTCGAAACCGTAAACCGTACAAATATGAAACCTTCACTAAAGTCTTCGACTCATTGAGAGGACTCTGGAATCTATTCATTGCGAAAGTATTCGGTGACTCCTTCAATGAGTTATTGCCCCTGAAACTTTTTGAATTTTACAAATAATTAAAAATTTTTGAAACGAGAAGTGATAGAGACATGGGACCAACTGCATAAGATTCATTGAGCTTTGATCTTAAAATTCATGTAAAGGTCAAAGGTCAAGGTCATTCCAAAATTGAGAAATTAGGGTCTTTTTATATCTCTTTTGTCTCTTAACATATACAAACTGTCTTAGAATCATTAATATGTACTCTTAAAACTGTTTCAAAGATTTCATTCTTGTCCCTTAAGATTGACCCTATTAAAAGTTATTGCCCCTTGTGCAAAAAACATTTTATTTGCTATTGCTCCAAAACCGTAAACCGAAAAGACATGAAAACTTTTCTAATGTCTGATGGGATTTTAGGTAAAACTTTTATGTTCAAGCGCAATAAGATCTGGTGACTCCTTGAATGAGTTACTGCCCTTTAATGCTTTTGTGCTTACAATTGAACCTTATAACTTTAAAACTTAAAGTCATAGAGACATGAACAACTGCAAAAGATTTATTGACCTTTGATCTAAAATTTCATGTAAAGGTCAAAGGTCAAGGTCATTCAGAAAATGAGGAATTAAGCTTTTTCAATATCTCTTTTGTCTTTCAATATATACTTAATGTCTTTGTATCATTAATATGTTCTCTTAAAACTCTTTCAAATATTTTATTCTTGTCCCATAAGATTAACCCTTTAAAAAGTTATTGCCCCTTGTGCAAGAAACCTTGTTAGCGCTATTTCTCCGAAACCGTAGACCGTATAGACACCAAATCTTCACTAATGTCTTAAGGGTCTTAAGGCCTAACTTCTCTACATAAGTGCAAAAGGATCTGATGACTGCGTATATGAGTTATTGCCCTTTAACTTCTTTGTACTTCCTATTTTACCTTATAACTTGAAAATTATAAGTCGTAGAAGCATGGGGTCAGTTGCATTATGACCCCTGACCTTTGACCTTGAATAATTTTTCAAGGTCAAAGGTCAAGGTCATTTCAATTTTTTTTCATTTATAATTTTTACTATTCTTTACGACAATTTTGGTTTCTTATTTATGAAATTAAATTTTAAAACAAAATTGAAACTCAAAGAAGGTGGAAAGACCTCTTATTGTTCTTTGAACAATAAGTCTCCTAGTTATGTTCCCCAAACGAAGTTGGGGAACATATTGTTTTTACTCTGTTTCTTATTAAGGTCTTCCGTCTTCACGGAAGACCTTATAGTTATTCTATTGTTTCTTATTATTATTCTTTTTTTTTAGACAAAATTTTGTGCAGACGATTTCTCGTAAACTATTCGGTGGATTTCAATGAAAATTTCAGGAATTATAGGTCATTATATGAATTTTATATAAAATTCCGTTTGTTGGAAAATTCGCTACCAGTGCCAAGTTATGGGCAATTTCCTGATTTTAAAATGCAATTTTGTCTTCGAATGTTCTCGAAAACGGCTCAAGATATTAACTGGAGACTTGTTAGAGATGATAGACCATGAGTTATAGATGTGCAATTTTGCCTTCGTTTGCGTCGTCAGTACTTCCGGTCGCTACAGGAAATGAATTCAAAATGTGCACTTTTTCAACTTTTTTTGTTTTTCAATATTTTTCTTTGATATAATTAATGGTAATTAAGATCCTACTGGAAAGGCCAAATATATAATTTATTTAAGAATTGATCAATCCACACACTAGATATTCGCATTTAAAAATCTGAAGCGTGTTCAAGATGGCGGCGGTCTCCGTAAACTCCGCCATTAAGCAAGTCGGGTTCTAGAAGGTCAGCTGAGCGTTTAGATGAACGAAACTTCTACAAAAAAGATTTATGAAATGTAAAGGATTCTTTAGATTGCTACATCGCAATTACGTTGCATTGAGTATAGTTTTTATATGAGGTTTCCTCAAACTTCTATTGAAATTGCTTTTGTCTGCATCTCATAGTAGAATACAACATGACTACAAGTGGAAATACGATGAATACAGTCTTTTGTTTTGCACCAGGGAAAACTTATCCTAAACCATGGTTATAAGTAATAGCTTTTCAAGAAACTTGCCTGACTTAATATTCACTATGTTTCTGAAGTATTACTTGACTTCTGTTTATTTTACCTCGCAGTCTTATGACATATTAAATGAATAGAAAAGACAAAAATAAGAAAAACATTTTTTAAAAAAGATTGTTTATTAAAGGTAATATAAATATTCTTGTAATAAATGCAAGTTATTGAACATGAAGAGTATCAGATTCCTTGACCGTCGGAGGGCGAGTGAATTTTTTTTTTCAGTGAAACATTCCAGTCTTTTCATGAACGTGTAACTCATCTCCACTTTGGGGGTAAACAGGATACAAAATTCGTGGAAAATCTCACCGAATTCACAGCTTTAGTGTTACTTGGCCGTCTACGATATTATATTTGTACCATGTGATAAATATACTTTCTTACGCTCGAAATTCCGGTTATAAGAACATACATTTCTAATTTTCATTGAAGCTATCAGATCCATTATATAGATCAAACATTTCAAAGGAATAGCGCGAAGAACTACTTGTGACGTTTGGCACGAAATAATGTATCATGGCCGACTTCAGTAGTAGACAAATGGCGACAATACTGCAGAAATATATAACATTGGCATGCTTGTATATGGTTTTGCATGGAATAAAAAGTTGAAAACATATCGAATAAAGGAAAGAAAACAGTATCATCTGTTCATCACTAATAGATTATCTATCCTAAAAATTACTGTTAAAACTCAAGTAACAAGTTCCGATGTGATCATCTTGAGCAAGTTTGGCGCGAAGATTAACTCGTGGCGTTTAACGCAAAATTATGAATAGTGACTGCCATTCATTATTCTAAGACAGATGAATTGTTTCAGAAGTAATATACAAGTAGATTTAGAGATGTGGTCCCAATAGCGTAACAGTAAGCGCTTTATATTTCCATGCTGGCGACCCGGGTTCAATCTCCTTTGTTTCCATAAAAAGTTTTATCACTTTTTCAGCTCGATTTTGCGAAAGGGGGGTCTTTTCTAGTTATTATTATTTTTTTTCTTACCGATTTTGTGCACGCGATTTCTCGGAAACGGCTCGCCCGATTTTCACCAAACTTTCAGATCTGATAGATATTCATCTGAACCTTGTCGGAAATTTTCGACGTTGATGACGTCACTTCCGGCCGTGAGATATGGACGATTTTCTGATTTTTAGAGGGTCGGCTTGTCCTGAGATCTCCTCCTAAACGACTAAAGATATGGACTTGAGATTTTCAGTGAAGGTAGAGGAATGATATTAGATTTGACATTTTGCATATAGAGCTTTCCAGGTAAAAAGGCATCGACGCTCGCCTGGGCTCGAAAAATTGGCTCATACGCATCTCGCAAAAATTGATACGTTTTCTTTTATATCTTTTTACTGGTTAATATTTTGTTAAGACATATATAATAAAAAATGTGCAATATAGTAGGACCTTTCATTTGATATTAAGAAAATGGGGTTAACCCTTCAATTAAGGGGCATGGAGGGGCCAAAAGTCTCTCGTCTTTAACTCTTTAATGATCAATATTTTGTGATACACTACTGAAGCAAAGATATTCAACTTAACAATTTGCAACAATATATTCTAAAACTTTGATCATATGTTACGTAATAAAGGATCACAGGGGGCTAGAATGCTATATCTTTGATGCTTTATATCTCGAAAAGCGTGAATATTTTGATAAGCAATATTGAACATAAGATGGTCAAAATAATGTTCCCAACAATATGCATACTTTTAATATGTTCATTTTCTCCGTCAACTCTTCCGTTGTAAACCGGAAGTACATGAAATTTAAATACATGTACATGTATAGCGATTTTTTTTTCATTTTCTAATGAATGTTATTGTTTATTATAGAGATTTAAGGAATGCGTAGCATCTTAATATTTCCACTGGAAGTACGGTTCGTTCAAACCGGAAATTGTCTAAAAATGAGTATTTTCCATCGAAACTTTCAGGGATGATTACTGCATGCATGATGTAGAGTTGAAAGAAGTTTTGAGCACATACGGTCGCACCGGAAGTGAGGAAGTAGAACAGGAAGTTGATTGGAATTGATAGATCCTACATTTTATTTGTGTTTCTAAACATATTTTGAAGAATTCTTGTGCCTTTCTGACATTTTTTATTATATCAGTGGAATTATCCCAACACAGGTCTTATTCCATCAGATATCGGACGGAAGACCTACTCGTTGCTTGCAACGAGATCGCATCTAGTTATTATTATTTTTCTTCTTGGGAAAATTTTGTCCGCGAATGATCTTGTAAAGTACACATCCGATTAAGGGGAAACCTTTTTAGGATAATTAGGCATGTTATGTAGATTTGCGGAACGAGGGTCATTTTGCGCGCACGTGCTTGCAAGAGCGCGCACGTGCAACACGTGAAATGACCAATATACTTGAAATTGCCGTAACTTTTACATTTTTTGATGTAATGCTTTGATATTTAGAATATATAGACATAATTTAAATGTAGATAAGATGACATTGTCAACATGCCATTTTGCGCGCACGTGCTTGCAAGAGCGCGCACGTGCAACACGTGAAATGACCAATATAATGAATATAGCCGTAACTTTTCTATTTTTTGATGAAATCTTTTGAAATTTATAATGTAAGGATATATTAGTAGCGTTAATAAGATAACATGATCAAAAAAGCAAGATCTCACGCGCATGCACGTGCGCTACGCTCTGATTGGCTGAAACTAAAGTCTCTATATCTTTCTTGTTTTTCGACGAAATCCTATGAAATTTTGAACATAGCCATGCATTAAGATATCCTACAATATGATATATAGCAATTATCATGAAAACACGTGCATGCACGTGTGCTGCAATCTGATTGGCTTAAATTTTATATAGCTATAACTCCTTTGGTTTTCAACCAAACAGGATGGACTTTGGAACATAGATAGATATAATGAACTTCTACAAGTATAATGCACATGCATACACGTGCGTGTACGTTCGCTGTAATCTGATTGGCTGAAACTTTAAACAGCTATATTTCCCTTGGTTTTCAACCAAACGGGGTGGGATTGAGAACATAGATAGATGTAAAGGACTTCTACAAGAAGATATGGTCACCATGCTCATGTATGCTAGTGCGTGCACATAAAATGAGATAAATCAAAAATAGACTTAAATGAGCGTATTTTTTAATACTTTTGGATTAAATACTTTAATATTTAGTATATAAAAAATATATAGATTGTGTAGACAAGATGATATGGGCATTACGCACATGCATTCACATGCGCACGCTTGCAATGCTAAAATTTGAATGAATTGGCGTTGTTTAAGTCTCAAATGCATAGATTTTGTCCTATTTAATGAAGCTGTTGCAGGGAATATGGCACCAAAAGGGTGTTGGGGAGCGTTTGGGGAACATCTGTAACGGTCCCCGTTACAATTAGCACTAGTTATTATTATTATTCTTTTTTTTCTTCTTTGTTCTCCGGTACTTTTTTGTCCGCGAGTGTTCTCAGAAACTAATCACCCAACTAAGCTAAAACCTTTTTAGGGTTAATAGGTGTGTAGTGTAGGTGTGCGGAACGAAGGTCATTTTGCGCGCATACGCATGCACGTGCGGGCGCGTGATATGAGTGAAATGACCGATATAATTAATATAGCTATAACTTTTACATTTTTTAATGAAATGATTTGAAACTCATTATATAAAGATATGATAATAGTGTAGATAATATGACACTGTCAAATTAGCAAGAACTCACGCGCATGCACGTGCGCTTCGCTCTGATTGGCTGAAACAAAAATCTCAATATCTTTTCTGTTTTTTGACGGAATGGTATGAAATTTAAAATATAGGCATACTTTAGGATGTTCTACAATATAATATAAAACAATTGTCTTGAAAACACGTGCATGCACATGCGCTGCAATCTGATTGGCTTAAATTTTAAATGGCTATAACTCCCTTGTTTTTTCAACCAAACAGGATGGGATTTAGAAAATAGACAGATATAATAGACTTCTACAAGAAGGTATGGTCATCATGCACATACATGAACGTACGTGCACGGGCGCTTCGTTCTGATTGGCTGAAACAAAAATCTCAATATCTTTCCTGTTTTTTGACGGAATGGTATGAAATTTAAAATATAGGCATACTTTAGGATGTTCTACAATATAATATAAAACAATTGTCTTGAAAACACGTGCATGCACGTGCGCTGCAATCTGATTGGCTTAAACTTTAAATGGCTATAACTCCCTTGTTTTTCAACCAAACAGGATGGGATTTAGAAAATAGACAGATATAATAGACTTCTACAAGAAGGTATGGTCCTCATGCACATACATGAACGTACGTGCACGTGCGCTTCGTTCTGATTGGCTGAAACAAAAATCTCAATATCTTTCCTGTTTTTTGACGAAATGCTATGAAATCTAAAATATATACATACTTTAGGATGTACTACAATATGATATATAACAATTGTCATGAAATCACGCGCATGCACGTGCGCTGCAACCTTATTGGCTAAAACTGTAAATGGCTATAACTCCCTTGTTTTTCAACCAAACAGGGTGGGATTTAGAACATAGTCAGACATAATAAACTTCTACAGGAAGGTATAGTCCTCATGCACGTGAAATGAGAAGTATTAAAAATACGCTTAAATGAGTGTATTTTTTAATACTTCTGGCTTAATTGATTTGATATTAAGTATATTAAAATATATAAATAATGTAGACAAGATGTTAATGTCATTACGCACATGCATTCAGATAAGCACGCGTGCAATGCTAAAATTTAAATATATTTTGTATTCTTCGGGGAAAAAGTGTGTCTTATTTAATAGCGCTTACAGGTAATATGGCACCAAAAGGGTGTAGGGGAGCGTTTGGGGAACATCTGTAACGGTCCCCGTTACAATTAGCCCTAGTTGAATATACTTTGTGTTTTCTTCAATATACCACCGTGTATGGTTTTATAAAAATAGATTGAACTTTGGATAAATGGTTTTCATTGGTTAAGAAAAAATGTCAGCTAAGTCTTGTATTGAGAAATAGAGCAGTGTTCTATTCCAAAGTCAGACTTGTAAGGCTCCAAAAACGTGTAATAAGGGTGTACACACGGTAAGGCTAGAACTTAAGTTCCAAGACTTATAAGGCAAGCCTTACCGTGTGTACCGGCCCTTAGTGTCCCATCAGAGAAGCTGATTCAGCTTTACGATCACCTCAATTACCGGTATTTCTTATCTCGTGAAAAAGTTACACTTAGGGAAATCCAGTCCCTTAAGGGTCTTCTACATTTCTGTGTAAGGGCAATTCCAGCGCGTGGAGCATTCGCAAGCGCTTGCGTGATGCTCCTGCTGGGCTTAGCAAGCCTTGTCACAAGAGGCGCGTTACTCAGGAGATGAAGCAAGATATACATCTTTGTCTAATGTTCCTAGAATCTTTCAATGGCACATCATACAGGCAAGTAGACTAGGCCAGTGACTTTCAGTTAGAGTTGTATACAGATAGCGCTGGTTCAGGTAAACAAAGGTGAGGGGCTATTTTTACGTCACCTGAGTAAACTCAGGTGACCTATTGCTATCTGTTTTTGTCCGTCGTCGTCCGTCGTGCGGTGTGCGTCGTGCGTTAACATTTAAACATTTTCAGCTTCTTCTCAAACCACTGAACCAATTTCAACCAATTTTGGCATATATCATCTATGGGTGAAGGGGAACAAAAATTGTGAATTTCGTGGTCCCTGCCCCCCTGCGGCCTGGGGGTGGGGCAAAAACCACTAAAATTAGTGCAATCTTTAAAAATCTTCTTCTTCACTCCCTGACATCAAGCAGTCAAACTGTTGGTATGATTGTAATCAGCATTGAGTCCTCTACCAAAATTGTGAAATTCATGGCCCCAGGGTCAGGGGTTCTGGTGTTAGGGTGGGGCTCTATTGATTATATAGTGAAAATGCATTAATTCTTTGAAAATCTTCTCTGCTCCTGGGTATTAAATAAACTAATTAAGTTCATAATTATAATGAGCAAGAGTGCCTCTACCAAAATTGTGAATTTTATGGCCCAAGGGTCAGGGGTTCTGGTGTTAGGACGGGGCTCTATTGATTATATAGTGAAAATGCATTAAATCTTTGAAAATCTTCTTCTCTGTTCCTGAGTATTAAATAAACTAATTAAGTTCATAGTTATAATGAGCAAGAGTGCCTCTATCAAAATTGTGAATTTTATGGCCCAAGGGTCAGGGGTTATGGTGTTAGGGCGGGGCTCTATTGATTTTATAGTGAAAATGCATTAAATATTTGAAAATCTTCTTCTCTGTTCCTGAGTATTAAATAAACTATTTAAGTTCATAATTATAATGAGCAAGAGTGCCTCTACCAAAATTGTGAATTTTATGGCCCAAGAGTCATGGGTTATGGTGTTAGGGTGGGGCTGTATTGATTATATAGTGAAAATGCATTAAATCTTTTAAAATCTTATTCTCTGCTACTATGTATCAAATAAACTAAGTAAGTGCATAGTTATGATGAGCAAGAGTGCCTCTACCAAAATTGTGAATTTTATGGCCCCAGGGTCAGGGGTTCTGGTGTTAGGGCGGGGCTCTATTGATTATATAGAGAAAATGCATTAAATCTTTGAAAATCTTCTTCTCTGTTCCTGAGTATTTGATAAACTAACTAAGTACATAGTTATGATGAGCAAGAGTGCCTCTACCAAAATTGTGAAATTCATGGCCCTAGGGTCCGGGGTTCTGGTGTTAGGGCGGGGCTCTATTGATTATATAGTGAAAATGCATTAAATCTTTGAAAATCTTCTTCTCTGCTTCTGGGTATTAAATTTTCTAATTAAGGACATAGTTATGATGAGCAAGAATGCTTCTACCAAATTTGTGAATTTTATGGCCCCAGGGTCAGGGGTTATGGTGTTAGGATGTGGCTGTATAATGATTATATGGTGAAAATACATTGCATCTATGAAAATTTTTTTCTCTACTCCTGGGTAATAAGCAGAATGAACTATTTACATAGTTATGCTGGGATGGGCTCTTCTTCCAGAATTGTGAATTCCAAGACCCCTGGGTCAGAGATACCAAAATGGGGAGGGGGGGGGTCTACTTATATACTGAAAATGAATTGTTTGAAATCTGCTCCTTGGTATTAATCAAACATTTTTGATAAGCAAGTGTGCCTTTTCAAAAATTATGCAATGTGTAGACCTAGGGTCAGGGGTTCATGTGTGGTAGGAGCACTTATGATTATTGCTGAATATTACTGAATAGTTGACATACTTTTTTGTTCCCCTACCCTGCTTATCCATATTAAGTAAACAAACTAAACAATTGTAAGTGTATAATTATGATTAGCAATGGTGCCTCTTTCAAAATTGTGAATGCCATAGCAACTAGCAACATTTGAAAGTTGTTGCATGATGCTCAGGTGACCTATAAGGCCCATGGTCCTCTTGTTGGAACTCATTTGGCTTTCTAACATGCCCAGAATCATGGCAAGGGACTAGCATATTTAGGGACATTACCTTTTTCGGACTGGTACCCATAGCAATCACACTGTCTATCTGGGGAGATGCGTTGGGGGGAAAGCGAATTATTTTACATACTGACAATATTGTCCTTGTCACCATTTTAAACACTAAAACATCCAACTCACCCAGAGTCATGCATCTCTTAAGGGTTTTGGTCTTGAAGGGCCTCATGCACAATATTCAGTTTAAACAGCATTATATTAAGGGAGTGAAAAATGTTAAGGCTGATTCTCTTTCTCGGTTTATACGGTCTCATCAGAAGGACCGGTCTCTACGTCCCGCAGTAGGATTCGAACCCGCGACGTAAGGATCATCTCCTTACATCGCGACTCTTAGAGCAGACTCTCTAACCTTTGCGCCAAACATAAATTGAAAGCAAATTTAAAGACCCCGTCCGAAGCTTTATGGAGAAAGTTATAAGGTGTTAACTTTTCATATTTTCCCCAGAATACCCATTAAGAAGAAAAACTTCTTGTACCACTTGACGCTGGATTTTTTTTTTCGTCTAACACTAAAACTCTCGTCAGTCACGTTACCGATCAAGACCCCCACCCCCCCGACTTTTATTTATAATTTTTTTATTGATTCAAAAAAGTTTGTTGTTTATAACATGTAAGACAAAAAGTCTAGACATTAATATCCATAAACTTACTGGTAGTTACGTATGCAATATACATAGTTTGTATTATTCAATACTCTTTTAAAATGTTAATGCACTAAATGAGTATCAATCAACTTACTGGTAGTTACGTATGCAATATACATAGTTTGTATTATTCAATACTCTTTTAAAATGTTAATGCACTAGATGAAATCCCGCTCAAGCACAAGGGAATTGAATTTACAGTCACTATCAAGGAGAGACTTGTCCTTGTGTACAGCACCCAACGGGTGTTGCTAAAACGCGGAACGGAAAACGGAACGGAAAGCGGAACGGAACGGAAAACGGAAAATTTTAGTCAAACAATTAACATTAATTCGATATAAATCAGATAAAAGAGCAATATTCTTGGTGTAAAACTCATTTCTTATAAAAATTTATTGTAAACTGTTATATATTCATGAGTCATACACACCCTCCGTTCAGAACTGGTGTACAAGCGATGCCCCCCCCCCTCTCAACAGGAAGAAATTCGACCCCCCCCCCCCCCCCCAACACACACAAAATAGGAATTTTGTGTTTCGGTAAAGGACATATACCCCCGTTTTTTTTGTGTTTTGTTTTTTTTTTCATGTCAAATTTTTTGTATGTTGGAAATTTCTTACTGAACCCCCCCCCCCCCCATTTCAATTTGTTTCAAATGCCAATGTCTGTAATGACAATAATAACTGGTTATGATATTCAGATTATGCACGTAGTGTCGAATTCGCGAATCATGAAATGGGGAGTGACAGTTTCGGGTCTGGGTAGGGGCCCACAGCCACATTTAAAATTGATTTATTAAATCTTATGTATATTTAGGACACAAAAAAGCTGGTAGACCTATTACCATCCTCACAATGTCAAGGGTTTGTGATTTCTCGAACTCCCGAGTTCGAGAAATCACAAACCCTTGTCATTGTGAGGATGACCTACTACAACTTCTCAGACCTTTCCGATGAGCGGGAAAACACGGTCACGCGGTCACTCATATATACCCTCCCCCCTTCCCAACACACACACATATGTACCGCAAACAAACAAAATTTAACTTCATTGAATGCAAAGATTCTGATTTATATCTACCACATTAAAGTTTTCCAACTTTGTCTATCCAGATCTAATTTATATATATAGAAAGCGACTCTTTTGAATAACATTTTTAACAACCAGTGTTTATATAAGAGATGTTAATTCGAGCTTGCCGTAAAGGTTTGCCCTACACGTAATATCTTAATATATTTTTTTTAATGTTATTCCTCTTTCCATGGTCAATCTAGATATCAAATATTTGCTCCCCTAGTCATAACCTTTTTACTACGGAAATGTTCGTTCAAGTTGACATCCTCACACTTTTTGTGAATGTAATTAATGTGGTAAATTAGTGTAAAAAAATAGTTCTGAAAGATGTTGGAGTTGGAACTTATCCCCCCTCCTGAATCAAACAATTGTCTTCTCTTTTTGTTTTTGCTTGTCAAATACTTTTCAGGTTCGTTTACCCACCCCCACCCCCACCCCTTTTTCAAATTCGATTCTAGGTGACTGCTGTGTTAGCGATTTTCGTAAATAAGAGACTTATCATGACAAAATCAACTTGTATTTAATAGTGGGGGATTGAATATGTACAAGATATATCGTTTATGATAAAATTTGTGTATTTTAAGGTATACCTTTACTCAGATGACTAAAAATTCCACTGATAAGAACGAAAAACCACCTATTGGACATTGTACACCTATGATTCTTGTGTTAAATTTCAATTTCAAATAACTAGGTCAATGACCTCGTTTTCATGCTAGGGGCCCCTGAGTATTTTTCGGGAAATACCTCAATTTTTCACACTATGACCATATTTTTCTTCATTAACAAATTATTACATGTAACAAAACTCTTTAAATAATGAAATATTATAGCAACTGAACAGAGTTGCACCTTATTAAGAAATGAGTAGAGTTTGGGCCATAAACGTGATAATTATTACAGTCCGAATTTCCTCTGTCATATTTATATTTTTTCCCTATTTTTAATCAAATATTCCAAAAATCTGACTGATAAGAACTCTAAATTATTTATAGCCTCAGGCTACTTTTGTTACCCTCATTCTCATGGTATCAATAATATATGAGGTCAATGATCAAATTATTGAGATATGTTGACTGCAGTGGTTTTTGTACATGTTTTCGAATTTCTTTATTTCATAGCGTTTATTTATTTGAAATAATTAATGAGCTTAAACACATATAATATTTGCAAAATGATGTCTTGAAATACATTTGATCTTTACTTTGTGATTAATATTGCAAGAAATAAAAATTTTGACAAAAATGAAAAAAATAAAAATTTAGTCCGAATTTCCTCTGCATAGCCATACATTGAGTTTTGTTTCTGTATATTTTTTTCAAATACTTACATATCAAATTTTTAAATTGATATTGAGATAAAACTTAGTTATTTTATCCATTTAGAACAATTTTTGATTTAATGCATTAAACTTTATAAAATTTCCTCTCTGATTTCTGAAACCTGAGTAAACGTCATCCTTAAGTGATTTAATCCAAAATAATATATTCCGTTTTCCGTTCCGTTCCGCTTTCCGTTCCGTTTTCCGTTCCGCGTTTTAGCAACACCCGCACCCAACGGCCAATGCAACGACGATGTTGGAATTGATAATTCCTCCTGAACCACACGCAGATCTCTCATGTACCCTTGAACATCAGTGTCCAGATTAGCAAGAAAGGGGGGGGGGGGTTCAGTGTTTTGGGATGTAAGCTTAGTCACTGTTGAGCCATCAATTTTTTCTTGGATTCCAGAAGATATTCTGACTTGAATTTTCTTACAGTGCTTTCATGCACATTTTTATTCAGGAACGTAGAATAATATTTCTCTTTCCTTGTATCCCGGCCTGTAATGAATAGCATAACGCGCTATTTCAGCTTTTCAGCTTTTGTTTCGGGAGAAAATCGGTCCTATTCCCCGCGTTTCCTTTTTCTGCTTCGACATGGACTTGATGGACTGCAGCTAAACATATCTCTGTCCACGGTATATTCACACTTTGGATTAATTTCTCTTTTTCAGGCGTCTTTGCAAGCGATGGGTCAGGCAAGCCTGGTTTTACTGTAGTATCCGCCGTTTTCAACCAAAGTCACATTTTGAATGCTTGTTACGTGCATTTTCAACTCGGAAAACTACATTTGACATGTGTTCAGTTTTAAATGCCAAGAAAATAGCCAAATGCTTCATGCAGTGGAAATTAAAAAAATCATAGATAACTCTAGAATTCTTTTTTTTCAATTTATGAATTCAAAGAGACATAGCTCATCAATTTTCTTATCTTGTTATTGGTCATTTACAAATTTAATTCATTAAAAAAGTCTAATTAACACACAAGTCCTCTGAAGTTGACATTCAAATGATGCTAGACTTTCTGATTGACAATATCTTGTTTTTGGAAACCATGACTTTCAACAATCTATTGGAATTCAAAGGTGTACCAAGTGCACCCTGTTATTGGCAGACCTATTCTTGTTTTCAAACATATGGAGATAACGAACAGTATTCGAGATCAAGTCCATAAAACAATACAAAATAGGAGCAGAGCAAACACGTACCTCCAAAACATCAGAGATAAATCTAAGATAGAATTAATCTAGCAGAAAATCAAAAATCTTATACGTGAAAAGAAAACACTTGCTGTGACGTATTTCAATTAACAAAATCGCAAAGTAAGGAGTTAATCTTTATGTCGCGGGCTCGAATCCCACTGTGGAACGTGGAGACCGGTCCTTCGGATGAGACTATCCAGCAGGCACACAACGTTGTTTAAACGTTGAATATTAGTTGAAATTGCGTTTAGACCTTGATAAATCTAGATACAATATTGATTCAACGTTGACTTTTCAACGTTGAAAATTTAACGTTGAATCAACATTGAATTCAAATTGAGTTGAATTGCCAACATTGATTCAACGTCGGATCTTCGCTGAGCGGGCCAATCCTATTTTTCGCTGATAGATAATTTGGACTATGATAGTGTCGGACTATAACACTGTCGGACCATAACGAGGTCGGACTTGACAAAGTCGCACTACCGTATATCATTACTAACTATTATAACTAACAATGATGGAAAATATTGGAATTTTACACATTCAATGATAAATATGAATTCAGTACGAATTTGCCAAAGTACGAATTAAGAGCACACTCAGTAGGACATCCGGAAAATATTCATAAAGACAGCATAACACAACCCTCAGGACTTAACACCAAGATTTAATAATAAAAAATACTCTTTAAAGAAAACATTTCGGCATGTAAGAGTACAAGTATCATTGAAGAGACATAATTTGTCGAAATGCATATTTGGTGCATCAAAAGTTGTACCGTATAAGATTTGGATCTTACCTTGGAATGGTTTCATGTTCTGGACTATTTGTTGACCACATGTGAAATTAATACAAAACGTTTGTAAATGTATGTGGTTTTAAGAAAAAAAAAATTTGTGATGAGGAGTTATCTTTCTTTTAAATATTTCTTCATGTGAAAAAAAAATTCATTCTAATTAAAATACTGTATTAAGTACTTGAAATTTTAAACCATTTTTTAATTGGTACTTAAAAAGATACAACTTATTCTATTTATAAGGCATTTGATGTTGGATTTAAATGCTTCATTGTTAAATATAATAAAACAATTACAAAAGCAATTTGCAAAAGAAATAGAAAGTAATATTTCCATCCTATGTTTGATCTCATCAAATTGACTACTCAGAGGTCTCAGAAAACTGAGTAAGAAAACTGTGAGTAGTATTACTATTTTGTACTTTGAAAGTTCTCTGTCTTATCAGAGGGTCGCTATCCCTTTAACAATTATGAAGACATCTTAGCAACCGTGCAATAAAACAGTTGAAATTTTAAGAAAGTATATTATTACTATATGTCACTCCCTTTCCAAAATAAATAATTGAATAAATGTTGAATTCAACTGTTTTTCAACATATAATCAACGTTGATTATCAATGTTGATTCAATGTTCAGACTTCAATGTTGATACAAATTTTCAAAATCTAACATAAAATCAATGTTGAATCAACATAGAAAAACAACGTTGATTCAAAGTTTATTCAATGTTGTGTGCCTGCTGGGTATAAACCGAGGTCCCGTGTCGCAGTAGGTGCCGGCACGAAAAAGATCCGTCCCTGCTCAATGGCCCCGAGTGCCGAGTATAGGACAAAATATGCACCTCTCCACCCGCAAATGGTGGCGTCTCCATATGAATGAAAAAATCTCGAGGGGGGGGGGGGGGGGGCGTTAAACAATATACAATCAAACAAGTAACAATAGTTATTTCCATTCGTATTTCGATACGATATATCCCGATGAGCTTGAGATAAAAGATAATACAAAGTGGGACACATTTGTTTCATATCTGGATATTTTACTTGAAAAAGACGTCAATGATAATCTAATAACCAAGCCTTAAGATAAATGTGATGACGAAGTGTCAACTTCCCATACTTGTGCAGCAATATACCTTCATCGCCTGCATACGGGGTTGATATCTCTAAGTTGATTAGATACGCAAGAGCATCCTCCACGTATGTTCAATTTCTAAGACGAGGTAAATTATTGATGAAACAAGAATACGTCATCACATCGAAGTGCTATTGTCGATACAATGATATTGTCAGCAAATACAATTTATCATTAAGTCAAATGCTGACTGACGTTTTTCATTTTTTCTGTTAGGCTATTATTTACACACTTTTCCCCCGTTATTTCCCGTCCGACCATGAAAAGCACACGGCTTTTGTGACGAGTCGACAGGGGGAGTGGGGGGGAGGTGTTCTAACTCCTCCAAGGCGCTGGATCCCACTTCTGTTTTGGAAGTCCGTGTTTGCCCCGCTCCTATTTTAATTTGTATTGTTTAATGGACTTTTGAGCTCGAATACTGTTAATTATCTCCATACATTTCATTTCGATACAACGGATTCGTTTCTCTTTCATAGCTTTGTGAGTGGAGTAATTATTCATGATGATGGAAGGGTTCAATACTCTTGCGTTCGCAATGAAATTTTTAGCAAGGTTGAATTTTGAAATTACTGGACAGGTTAGAATTTTATCGATTTTCACATGACACAAGGCCTGAACATGCTGAATGTGGATTTTCCTGAGAAAGAGAAGTAGAAACTTACTTTTTATACATCGAATCCTGATAAGGCTTCTTCCATTTGTGGTCATACTGGTTTTTGCATTTCGATGCTTAGTTGCCTAGTTATACACGCTTTGGACATTTTTATGTCCTGCAAGTTGTTGGATTCTCGTCGTTGCAAAATCTCTGCATGAAGTAGACGTGTACATGTCAATTTTCTTGCAGAATAATAAGGTTTTGTTTCAGATCAATTCGTCTTGCCATATTATTGAGCGAACAGAATTTTTTCCATGTGGTAGGTTCTTATATCAGAATTGGGAGTCCGGAGTCCTCTTCTGATTGCATGACAGCATCATAGAAATGACTTTGAGGTGTTTTGGTGGCAGGTGGTTTACGGTCCCGGATTGTTATGTATGCTTCCACAGGGTAGGTCAAATAATTTCTGGACTAGCAAATCTGTTCTAGTTTTTGTATCATGCTCATAAAACTTTCATTTTTACATAAATGAAACATATGGATATAGTATGAGCCCATAAAACAATACGAAATAGGAGCAGAGCAATCATGGACATCCAAAACATCATAGATGGAACCAGGTGCCATGGAGGAGTGAGCATCCCTTGACATGATCGAGAAATAACGGAAAAAACCGTCATCAATTCAGTGTATTAATAATGGTCTAACAATAAGTATGAAAAACGTCAGTCAGCATTTGTCTCAGTGATAAATTGTATTTGCTGTCAAGATCATTGTAATGACCATAGAACTAACGAAATGATGACTTTAACCAAGACTGCGGATATTCTTGTTTCATGAACTTGTTTGTCAATAATTTACTTCATTTAAGAAATTGTTCATACGTAGAGCATGCTTTTGCTTATCGTATAAACTGAGATATATAAACTCCGTATGTAGGTGATGAAGGTATACTGCTGCAAAGAGTAAGGAAAGTTAATGA
>NW_026929734.1:0-38432 GCF_032062105.1 Saccostrea cuccullata | reverse complement strand
GATGGCGTTGTTAAAGCAATGGCTGCTACATTGGAGTTTACAATCGGGTCCAAACCAGCCATCGTTACAAGCTGAAATATATATAATGTTTTCTTTTAAAAAAATTAAAAAACAAAACAAAAATAAAAAAAAAATTTTATTTTAAAAAAATAGAAATCTAATGGTGTTTTCACTTTAGATAAAAACACACAAGTATACATGTTTAAGAAAGTTAAATATGAAGTCGTACTTTTATTACAAAATCTTGATGTCCACCCTGTTTTGCAGCCTTTGATACAGGAACCATTTCCCTTGTCACAGATATTACCCAGATAACAGTTCGCACTACATCCATACCAACAATTTTCTCCATACGTCCCTGTGTCACATTCTGCAAAGATTCCACGAGTAAGTTTTACAAATTACTTTTAAAATAGAATACAAGTTTTGAAGTAACAAACGCTCAAACTTAACATTATTACTCCACCCCCTCCCGCCTCTCTCTCTCTCACTACTCTTTTTTCTCAATTATTTATTATTTAATTTCAAAAATGCAATGTTGACATCAGTAAAGATCCCCCTCCCCCGCTCATATCTTTGATAATTCAGCTTAATTTTGAAAACTGCAACTTCAATTGTGACTTTTCCAGTTACAGTTACCTTCATCACACTTTCCAGGTGGTTTCCAACCAGGTGAACAGTTTCCAGGACAACGGCCTGTCACGTGATGGCACCTTTGATTATCTCTGCATTTTCCACACAGACTTGAGCAGTTAGCACCGTACATCCCTGGTTTACATGCTGGGAGAGCAAAAATACATACCGTCAGGTATTCATACGAATGAACATGAGAGTGATACATGTTTGACGTCAACAGAATATTTTATATGTCTAAACGGACTTCAAAAATGGGGGGATGATTTGTTTTACTACATAATAAAAATGTTTTTGTCACAATGTACAGTTTTTATTGTAATCTTTTTCCATTAAGTTGAGAAACGGAAAATTAATATGATTTAAATTCATTTTAAAGTTAAAAGTTAAAGTTTATAATTACGATTTCCTTTTTTTCTTAAACCTACCTTCCTTACAAAGTAGGCCTTTCCACCCTGGATTGCAGCTGATACATCTGCCATAAAAAGGATTGCAGATTTCTCCATTTAAGCAATTACTGCTACATCGTTGCGAGCAATTTTTGCCATATTCTCCCTGGCTACAAGCTAGAAAACAAATTTTTAATTCAGAAATCGTGCTTGGAAGAGGCATCTGATATCGTTAAAAATGTACATGTAAAAGAATACCAATGCGACACAAAATTGATTGCAACATACTAGTTTGAAATTCGAAAATATTTAGAATATATTTGTCAAACTCGTATGATGTACAAGTCATGTACTATAAAATTGTATGAGAAAAATTTGCCAAAATTTATCAATATAGAATAATTGATTTAGCAAAATTATGTTAGAATAGAAAAAACACTCCGTATATAGTGAAGTTGTTTACATTGACGTCTGCAAGTCGAGTAGGTTTTGCATCATAAGATATTTTGAAATGAGTAAACCGTTTAAGTGATTATTTAACGGTCATTAATAATAATGACCGGGTCATTATATCCCACGTGCAATTATTCCTATGCCAATCAAACTCGAGTATTATCAATAGAGGTATAATAAAACAACATATTGACTGTACACTGAAGTCTATAATTGTTGTATTATATATATATCACTCAAAGTGAATGCACTGACACAGTTCTAACTGAACAGATTTGGCTATATCATATACCTAGTAGTGTGTCAGCCCTCATACAGACGTTTTAAACTTGGCGAGACAGCGCCTGGGAAGTGAGGCTGTCTCGCCTTCAGGGCTGAGATATCTCTGTCTCGGCCCGTGGTCAAGGGGCTGTCTCGCCCTCAAATTTCAAATAATTATTTCTGTTAATTTGTGTGAATTAAGAGTAAAATTCATATTTAAGTATTAAAGAGAAACAATATATCTCGAAAAAATTAACCTGGTTTTTTAAAAATTATTTATTTATACTAGAATTTTGAGAAAATTGTTTTAAAAAGTGCGCCAAATGATAACACTTGTGACGTAAGAGAGGTAACTCTTGTTTTCTTCTAGTACAGCAACAAATCATGTTTTGAAAAAAACTTGACGTTTATTTGCTTTGACGGTAAGACAAAACCAAATTTTCATTTAATGTGTCATTTTAATTAAATATATATCGTAAACAAAACAAATAGTTACTATTAATCTCAGACTTACAAATTGTAATGTTTCGTTGAAGAAGCTGTAACCCCGGTTCGATACAAAGTGAAAGTAGAACATTTTCAAGTTTGGGACCTAGTTTAAAAAAAATTGTTAGGCCTTATACAATGTGCTTCAAAATGAAATCTTTCAAAACACCAGGGCTATTCTTTTTAATGACCAGACCAGCCAAATCTTACTGTATATTATATGATTATTCACTGTCAAGCAACATCTTCAGGAACATCGAAATAAAGAAAGATAACTCTAATTTTTTTACGACACATTCGAAAAATATCTGAATTTTTTTTCTTTTCTTTGGTTTTAGATATATGATATAAACAATATCACACCACTGTTTTGATCTCGTCCCTGGTATCAGCCCTCGGATGGTATCGGCCCGCGCCCTCCGGGCTTGGGCCGATACCAACCGCTCGGGCGGATACCAAGGCCGAGATCAAAACAGCAGTGTGATATTCTATATGTCATTACGTCACAATGTTAAAAAACACGTTTCTAATATTATGACGTCCCGTTTTACCTAACTTTAGTGCAACCGAACGGTGTGTCGTGCGACATCGTTTTCCGCGGACGCGCTTTCATGTCAACATCGCAAAAGGAAGAATATCACGTGACGTCCTTTCAGCCAATGAAAATTACGAAAATAATCTTCTTATATAATATCACATTGTATAATACGAAAGTTAGAGTGCTTTCATGCATCTTCTACATGCAATAATACCCCATTTTTTCGACAAATGTTAAGGATTTAGATGTATAACAAAGCACTTCCGGTAAAAGTTCCGATGTTAACCGATGTGGCGTCGATCTCGGCAATTCTCGGAATAGTTCTGGTTCTCTGCCCTTGATTCCAGTCTTTGTCGCTAGGAAATCGGAAGTCATGAATTATCGTTACTTAGACAAGAGTTACGGTCCGTAGTAATGGCTGCGCCCAGGGATAAGTTCGGGCGATTTAAAGGGAAAAGGATTTCCAAAGCGTCAAGAGGGATTCGTACCGTTTTGTTGGACCATAATTACGAATCCGGCCATACCTGTGAAAGAAATCCATGCGAAGACCCGAATTGCCCCCTTTTTAGAAATATAAAACTCGGTAAATACGCAGAGAGAGAGAGAGTTGGAGGGAGGGTCGACGGATCGTTGAACTTGGAGTTCTTTTAGAGAGTTTAAAGTGTTGTCAGTTCTGTAAGCTGGGACCAGTGCCATTAACACACTTAAACGTTGTTGGGGAGTTAAGGAAAGGATTAGGTGGATATTTGTATGTGAAATGTTTGAATATTGACTGTGGAGGGGTGAACTTGGTTCCATACGGAAAAACCCATAGAGTTAAGAAAACAGGGATGCCCTGTTTTGCCATCAATACTAAGCTGGGCACAGGTATGTGAATGGTGTTTTTTAGAAATAATATCATTAATAATTATTTATAGTCAGAGACCAGAAGAGCTTATGCGATAGTAATGTGTCCGTCGTCCGTCCGTGTAGCTGTCTGTCTACACCTGTAGCTGTCCGTCTGTCTGTAAACAATTTTTTCAAAATATGCTATTGGTCTGACGCACATGTAGACTAGACTAATATACATAATCTAGTGCACCAGTTTTTGATTTCAATGAACGGTGTCGCCATGGTTACTTTAAATAGAATTTTTTGTGAAATTCCTTTAAACCGTTACTCCTAATACTTTATTGGTCTCATTTCAGTAAAACCTGGAACACAAGTAGACATTACTAAGTTTCATAATTTAGGGCTTCGGTTTTTGATTTCGATGAACGGTATTGCCATTGTTACTAAAAATAGACATTTGTGAAATTCTTTTTAAAAATTTCAATATAACGTGGCAAACAAGAAGACTGCGCTGAGATACATAATATAAACCACGGTTTTGATTTCAATGAAAATTGTTGCCATGGTTACTGTTTAAAAATAGACATTACTGTGAAATTCCTTTTAAACGCGTCTCCTCGTACAATTTTGTTCTGATTTCAGTAAAATTTAGCACACAAGTAGACATTCTGTATTGCCATGGTTACTATAAATAGAGAAATTTCTTCAAAATATTTGCATAGCTCTATACTCTCCCTACACTTTTGATCTGATTTCAATATAAATTGGTACTCAAGTAGACTACACTAAGGAACAGAATTCAAATAATTGCTGCCTGTTGCAAAGTTTCAAATCCAAGTGTTTCTATGTACAGACCTGAAGAGCTACAGTTTCTTCAGAGACCTCGGGTAGGGGGTTTGATTTCGAGGTTGAGGAAGTGTTGAATAAAAATACAAAAGAAATTTTATAATTTGAGGAAGTAATGAACTCGAGGGCCTCTCCATACCACGAAAAACAACAAAAATTAAACCAAGAAAATTATTTTTTCACGCTATACAAAATTGATCGTAATTTTAAACTGTTTCCAAGCCAAAATTCGGCATTTTTTTGTTTTCAATGCATATTTAAGATTATACATGTAAATATATAAATAGGAGGGTTGTCCCGTAAAATCGTGGACAAGTTGTCTAGTGTGAAAAATAAACATCACTGCGTTCTAAAATTTTCACTATTATTTAGTACATATTTTAGTAATATACACAGCAAATTTCAGATAAATATATGCATAAATAAACAAATTATGAGATTTTATGCCATGTATTGTATCACCTTACCGCGCATGGATTATAACGTCAAAGTGTCTAAAACAGCGTCACGTTTTATCTTTGCTGAAAATGAAGTTGGATGAGTCCGACTTAAATTTAGGAATTTCATTGATACACATTCTTTAGTCTCCATAAACAGCCGAAGAACCAATTGGCACCCTCATGCGATCTTCTGAAGATTTATTAGTAAGTTACGGACAATATTCTCACCATCATTCAACTAATAGAAAATCTCATATCGGCGATCTACTGTGACAGCGTCTTTTGATATTACATTAGGAGTTTGTCCGTATGTTTTGTACTCCCCAGGGACTCGATCAAGAAAAACTTCGCTAAGAAAATTCCTATTTTATTTGTATAATTAAGATATGGTGATATTTTTATAATCTTTTTTCTTCTATGGTCATTTCAAGTCTCTAAAGGTGTCATTACAACATCGAAATAAAACTGAACTGTTCTCCGGTGCGCCGTAACGTCATAAAACGTCGCCATTTTTCGTGTGTTGTGTTTACCACTTTCCCATTTCGAATGCTGGAGAAACTGCCAAAAGTTAAGAAAATGCCTTAAAATTTTTACAAAGACTACAAAATTGATTGTGGAATTGAATAAGGATAATTTTAATTCAAATCTTATGTATTTAAAACTTTTATTTTGAATTCAAACTTGTGTATTCTTTAATAAAACCTTGGTTTTTTGACCGTGCGCCGTAGGACAATACCTCGTGCACATTCAAGCATAATAAAATCTTTATTTTTGCCTATATTTTATCAAAAAATTTTCATGCACTTAAGTATGATAAATAAACAATTACTGAAATTTTCAGCTTAGTGCGCCCATTACTTTTCGAGAAAAACGCTTTGTCCACGATTTTACGGGACAACCCTCGTACATACATTGATTTGATTAAAGAAAATATCAATGCAAGTTACAGAAAGATTTTAAACACATTGTGTATATTACATTTTTTTTTATATAAATAGGATTTTTGTGAGTCCCAAGGAGCTTACCTTGTAGCGATTGAAGATCAGAAGGAATCGGATTGGATCACAGAGAAGTTCCTAAAAGCTGGTCAGATTTATTTAAAATTGAAACTGATAAATTCTTTGAACCTATATTTTACATTCGGTAAGCACGCATATATACGGATTGAAAACAATATTGCTTTAATTTACTGATTTCACAAAAAAAAGAACTTCATATATTGTTAAGTCATCGGAGTCACTCGGATGAATTATTGCTATTTGTTGTTTTTTTTTTTCGTCGTCCTTCGTGTGTTAACATTTGCACATTTTCAGCTTCCACTCTGAAACCGCTCAACCAATTCCAACCATATTTGGCATATAACATCTATGGATTAATAGGAGCAAAAATTTTTAATTTCATGGTCCCTGCCCCATTCCCCGCCCTAGGGCCTGAGGGGTGAGACCAAAACCCTGTATTAGGCACTGCATGAAAAGTCGGGTTTACTTTTACCTTAAATGCAATTTAAATGCTGCGATTATTTAATGTTTAAATGCATACTATGACATATTGTGGGATCGTAAACGTTAGAAAAAAATTAGCATTTAATACGAGTTTAATGGAAAATTAAAAGAACAAATTTAATAAAGTTTGGAAAATTGTAAACTTACTAATACGTTCGGATTTAAGTCTCCCGTAAACAAATATTATACCTCGAGTATACAAAACGTATAATTATTATTAAACATGCCCATAAATTAAAAGTTTTATGGTTATATTAAATTTGATGGTTTAATAAAATTTAATGTAGAATTTTACCTCATTATTTTTTGTTTAATTCACACTTTACTTTATAATACTTCCAAAAATTAAGTTATATACGGAGAATCGTAAACTTACTAATACGTTCAAATTTTAATCTTTCATAAATTAATATTAAATCTCTTGTATATGTGATGAAATATATGGATTAAACATTCCCATATCATTGAGATTTATGGTTGTATTAGATAAAACTTAATATAATTATATTATTGCATAATTTTTTTATCTAATACTTATTCCATCATTATTTCGTATGGTTTATAATTGTGTTTTTTGCAAGTATTTTACACTACACAAATCCACTTCTCATTCAATTTTATTTCATGTTATCTCAATAGTGTACAAACAATGAGTTCTAACAAAGTATAAGATATTTCAAAATTAATGCCTAAATGCCAGCATTTAAAAATTTACAGTCATGAATGTAGCTCAATTATAATGGAGTAATTTTTTGCATACAAGTTGTAGGTACTAAATAATACTTAAGTAAATGAAATAATTTTGTATTTTACAAAAAACTTAATATGGATTTAAAATTTTATTAATTTAAGACACCCTGACAACAATGGGTCATCATGTCCAAACAAATCAATAACAATTTAATTATAAAAATAGAATTTGTAAAATTTAAATTTGCAATAAATCAGAACACAACGGGTAAAAAATGCAGTCATTCTTGACTCCAAAATCTGTGACTGAAACTGCCCCTATTAAAACTGCTGCATGGGTTGTAAATGGTTTTTCAATTTCCCACAAAAAATCATATCAGACTTTGCATTAAAGAATAAAAGTTGGCAATAAAAGTTGCCCATTCTTTTACATGTACATCTATTAAGACACACTAAACCACTGACAGAGAAGCCTCACTCGCCCACAAGCAAGAGCAAAAGGATCGGTCAGACACCACCTTTCTCTTACTTGGGTATCAAGATCTGCAACTTACTGCCAGCAAAGCTCTTTCAGACTACCCTCATATTGTTTTCCAAGTATTTTCACAATAGATGTCCATGCACTAATTATCAACTTGTAAAAACATGGCAATAAATCAGAGATTAAAAGTGTACGTACATGTGTGCGACACAATAAGCCAGTCGATCTGGTATTAATAAAAAAATGTTACAGCTTTTAAATTTTTAACCGAGTACAGTAAATACTTTATGTTGACTGTGTAAAGTACAACACCAAAAAAAAAAAATATTTTACATCATTTGGTTATGTCAATTCAAATTAAAAAAAAAGCATCACAATTACACAAAATAGTAACAGCTGATAATTTGTCTCTAATACCCCATATCTGTTATAACTTTAACATATCCTCATTTTACATTGGAATGCAAGACATTTTGATAGTGATATTTTTTCAGTCATAAATCTTCTACAATTTGCCTCAAAATTTCAAGAATGAGCTCTGAAACATGTACATATAAAATGTCCTGTATAAACATATGTACAAGTATATTTAACAACTTTTTAGCCTCAATTACAATTTAATCTTAATGCAAAAAATTCACTTCGTAAACTCTTTTACTTCATATGGAAGGAAACAAATTAATATTTTACTCTTGCAATTCTCATTACTCTTGCAATATAATATTTATTAAATCACAATTCACCCTTTCTTACTCAGAAATGTCTCTACCTCATCTGCTTAGTCTATTTTTTACATCTATGACACACTAAGCCACTGACAAAGAAGCCTCACTCGCCCACAAGCAAGAGCAAAAGGATGGGTCAGAGACACCACCTTTCTCTTACTTGGGTATCAAGATCTGCAACTTACTGCCAGCAAAGCTCTTTCAGACTACCCTTGATTGTCTTATTTTTTTCCACAATAAATGTCCATGCACTTATTATTTAAGTCAAACTTGTACATATATGTAATATATAAATCAAGATTAAAATGTATGCCATTGATACTATACAATAAACCAATAAAAGTTGAAACAATAAAAAATATGACAGTTTTAATCTGTAATCAAGCATCAGAAAAAAACTTTCACTGTCAAAAATACAACACTAGGTATATTTTTCTTATCTAACATTGAATGTGTCAATTAAAGATAAGTAAAAAAAAAACATCACATTTGTGCAAAACAGTAGCAGATATTTTATCTCTAGTTGCCCATCTCTGTTCAATTACTACATCAATAGGTTTGACTCTTTTAGATTCTTTATTTGTCCTAGTTCTTCTTATGCTCTGCCTTTTAGAGTGCTTTGATTTGAGAGTAGCACTCTTGGTGTCCTGTTCTTTGAGGACTTTTTCACATTCATCAGAACGCCACTTCAGTTTTCTTATTTCATAGATAGTATCATCTCTCGAATCATTTTTTGTACAATATTTAAAACTGCTTCTTCTTGCTTTTTCTTCTCTTCATCCCAAGAAGTTTTCAGCTCTGGAGAAGCACATCTAGCTCCTAATTTCTACAACAAACAAACAAATAAATACCCATTTGCCTATATATATATTATATGTGTGCTTCCGGATTTATGCATATATTAACTAGTACACAAAATCTGAGTTGATTGTAAACTTATCAATTGACCTTGAGGAAACAAAGTTCAATTTTGATTAATTATTGACAAATGAAATATTTTTGAACCAATCTAGATTTTAAAAGAAAGTGCAAATGACAGTCTATTGAATATTACATGTATGGGGTGATGTGTTTACATTTGTGTGCAATTACATTGATTGCAATGTAGATCTGAAAAGGAAAAATTGTACGACACAGAAAGGGGTTTGTGAGTTTTGTTTCATATAATGTTTCTTTAGTCTACAATTTAAACAGGTGGTTCTCTTAACATCAGAATTTTGACATTTACAGAAGACCATAAAAATTATGCCATTTTTTAAGTCTGGGTAATAAAGACAGATACTTATCTATAATATCAGACCAGCGAGCTACAGATTTTGAAGCTAGTGTTGATGTATATGTAAATTGTGGACTAATGACTTTTTCGCCATCTTTTTTTTTTGGAGCATTTTACCACTATGTTTATCTGCTTGACCTTGAACATGTTGAGGTGCCCTTTTCTCTGTTCCTCCACAATAATTCTTTCATTTAGAGCAAGATACTATGGATATGGTGAAAAGCTGTAACAAAATATGAAAAATTAATAACAGGTATGGCTCTCAGTAGAAAGAATATACAAAAAAGGAGAAAAAAATATGCAAATAGGGTGTGCTTATGACTAAAGCAAGTAGATAACATTTTACACAATGATAAAATTCTCTGTGTCATCTAGTTAAGTGAATTACATAAAAAAACATATAATTATATATATAGATCAAATTTATAGACAACAAAATATGATACGAAACATACATAATGGTACCGTACTCCAAGCACATGGAATATGAAGATTTACAAAGTTTACGAAAATGCAAATAATAGCATTTACAGCATTTAACATATTAAGACATATGTATCTATAGTTTCAGACCAACAAGCTACAGATTTTGTGGATGTACATGTAAACTGGGGACTAGTAACTTTTTTCCATCTTTTTTTTGAGCATTTTACCACTGTGTTTACCTGCTTGACCTTGAACATGTTGAAATGCCCTTTTCTACGTGTTCCTCCACAATATTTTATTTTCTTTAGCAGAAAGATACTATGGATAAAAAAAATATGAAAAATCAATAACAGGTATGGCATTTCAGAAAAAATATACACACAGATGTATTCATGATTAGAGCAAATATATAACATTCATACAATAATAAAATCCTTAAACTTTGTGATCTAGTTCCACGAATTATTTCAAAATTTTAAAACATATTATAATATGTATAAGATCAAATTTAGAGACGACAAAACATGATACGAAACGGATGTACATAATGGCACACCATACTTGAAACACATGGAATTTTAGAGTTTACGAAAATGCAAAGATTAGCATCTACAGCATTTAACGTGCAAGTTATTGGAATAATGATCAAGTGATTTAACATAAAATGAAATATATTAACAACTTACACTGTAGATAGCAGGGCTTTAAAGTGGACAGGAAATTCAAAGTTCCAGTAAATGGTGGCAATCTCATACACAATAAGTCGTACAACAAATGATTAGTTCGTACCTCAAACTGAGTAGCCAAATATCTGGTCATTCACTTTAAGAAGGAAGGCTCAGCAAGTTCGATGTTGTCAGATCATTCCCATAGATACTTCAAACTTTTCTGGCACAATTTCTAAAAGAAAACTTGTATCTTGAAGGTTTTTTTTGTTCAAATTAGGATTAATTTTGATGAATGTAAAAATTTGAAAAGTTTACAGATGACCGACAAATACCAGACACAGATCAGAAAACTTGCTTGGATCTTAAAATGGATCTTAAATTTATGTGATTTTATTGATTTTATCAGAAAATTTAAGAAATCTTACCTTTGTGTTAATTTTCATACTGCTTTTATCCTTCTTGTGAGTATTCGGATTCCTGTAAATAATACATGCATAATTGTGCATCATAGAATATGATAATTATTTTTAATAATTTATGCTTAAGTATTTAATGTGAAATAATTATGCATAGCTCTGCACAATTTATATTATGTTTAGATTACCTGTCAGAATCCATTACTATTGTATTTTTAGGATAAGGAAATTAAGAATATAAACCTTGTCTTGTTTACTTGGTAAATAGTAGTTCAAGTTGTTGCAATATTTTTTATAGTCTTATGCTAAAATATACAAGTTTATAAAAACAATGTTAGGTTATTTGTGTTAAATGAAAATTTGAGCTGCATGGTTCTCACCATTTTCACGAGCTGACTTCATACGCCGGCAGGTTCCTTTTGGGTCCTTTTGGGTAAATCGATGCACCCTGGGGAATCGTCTCAGTCCCGTCCACTGCAACTATTAAATAATCAAAACAAGTGCTGAATATGATCTTGAACATGCATTAAAAAATAACTATATATTTTTTACATTGTACAACATACTCTGTAAATGCTGAACAGAGGAACACTAAAATTCCTGAACCAATCCCAAACGAGGAAATTCTGGTTAAAATCCATCTTTATGAGAGATGTTTAAAAGTGCTAAATAATTATTGCAAAATTTAAATAGCGCTTGCCCAAACGTTTTTACGGTCAGGCATTTTATGTGTGGTGCCCAGACTAAGGAACAGTAACATTGTCAGTAGCAGAAGCAATTATTCATTCAAGGAAACATGATAAAATTGTGTACATTGTTCATACCGCAGTATAGGGTCGTAAAATTTCTTCTTCAGTCAAAACAGAAATTCCATCCAAAGCTAATCATTCTTCTCCTTTTCGCGACACTCTCTTCCGCACTTTCCTTCTGCACAACATCATGATCAAGTTCAACATGGCTGCGTGGACCCCCAAAAAATAGAATTTCGGCGCGGCGTGTAATTGCTTTTCGAGCCCGACTTCGATCCCGATGTAATTGTACTACATGTTTTAGAGAAAAATCTAAGTTATATTCCACAGTTTTGAAAAACCTTCTTAAGGGTTAAATAATTAATTAAAACTGAATATATGAATAAATAAAAATTAAAATAAATAAATGTTAAAAAAAATGTTTCAACATAAGTTTACATAGCAACATTGACGGTTCATTAATGTCGGGCCAACATTACAACGTCGGAAGTTTTAATGTAAATGTTTTTGTTATTTTGCAATAATAAAACTGTTAACAATCCTTTATTTTGATTAAAATAAAGAATTATTTATGACATATTTAAAATACCAAAAACATACTTAAACTTTAAGTATAAGCATATTTACTTTTACATGTCGATATTCTTAAACGAAACGTATAATTTTCTCTATTAAACTATATTATTCTCGATGTATTTTGCATTAAATATGATTATACTTATTTGAAAACTGTAGTTAATTATATCACAATATATTTCATGTAAAATGTACCGTTATACATAAATGAAATTCAATACAAGAAATTTACTGGAGTAAACGAATTTATTAAATTATATTAAACGCGACTTTTCATGCAGTGAGGGTCCTGGTGTTATGTCGGGGCTCTATTGATTATGTAGTGAATGTGCATTAATGCTTTAAATATCTTTTCTTCTGCTCCTGTGTACTTAATTATCGATGAAACATGTACATAGTAATGAGATGACTTTTATCAATTGAATATGTGGAGATAACGATCAGTTCAATAGTCCACAGGCACGTAGCAACGGGGAGGGGGGGGGGGGGGCTGTCCCTTTTTTTCATGACATTACTTACAATGTAGGAAATGTTCACTGAAAGGCTGGGTGCCCCCCCCCCCCCCCCCCAAAGAAATAAATTTGTGATATAATGAAAATGTAGTATTGTAGGTCCAAGAAATTGGTATTGAAAGAAGTTGTTATTGGAAAAACTTTGTTACTACCCCCCCCCCCCTCCCGTCCCCACCACCACCACCACCACGAAAAATGATTTTCGACTGTAGGCAACATTTTCCTTTCTTTTTTTTTGCTTGTCAACTTAAGTAAGTAAAAAAAAATTCTATGGTTCCCCCCATTTCAAAAACGATGCTACGTGGCTGGTCCATTCGACATAACAAAATAGTAGCGAAGCAAACACGGACCTCCAAAACATCACAAGTGGGATGAGGTGCCTTGAAGGAGTGAGCAACCCTGCCGACCAGTCACACCTGACACGAGCTCCTTTGACATGATCAAGAAAAAACGGAAATATCCATGGACAACTTACTGCATATATAAATAAAGGCCGAACATTCACATAAAAATAGTTAATCAGTTATTCTACTACGATTATTGCCGAGATCAAAAAAATGCTGCAGACATTATTCTCCAATAAATCACGAACGTCATCAAATAATTATCAGCTCAGAAACACGTATCAAACATGTACAATTCAGAAGAATATTTGACCGTAGAGTGAAATACTTGTTTAAACCACATCGAAGTGTCGTCTTCCGCAGTCTGAACACTGTAAATTGCATAACGTTGCTGATGAATGTCGGTTTTTATAGCCAAGCGGGTTGTTTTTGGACCTCCCTACGCAATACTTGATATCGCGATTACTCAACTTAGCGGAACTCTTTCGCGATGAAGGTAGGAAACGTCTGTTGGAAGGGGGCAAATGTGCTATTGAATACAATAGTCATAGTATGACTACGGTCATTGTAGAGTTTATAAGGACAGAAAAGTAAAAAAAAATCCTGGTGGAATACCTTTGCTTAAAAATCAATGAACCAGCCTTATTAATTTTTGAGACGAGCTAATCCTAAAAGTTACATTTTTAAGTAAGTGAACTCTTCTCATTTAAATTTAATTGAAAATCGTCACATTTTAAAGCTAATTTGACAATCTACTATTCAGAGTCCAATTCTTGGCAATACATTTTACTTTTGGCATTAAATTGTTCGAATCATGTGATTATTACAACTGTAAATAATGTCATGTGCCCAAAAATCTACAGCTTTCTCGACTGCCCCGCAAAAGAGCGGTAGTAAGTTAAATAACTGCGAGGTAGTCGCGATATTAGTATTTAAACAACGTGATTTTAGTCCTTATTAAAGCATTAAAATAGAAACATAACTTTGTTATTGTATATTCATTAAATACATCAATATATGTTACAAACAAATTTGTTATTAAAAAAAGCTATTTTTAACACAACGAAAATTCCAATCGTCTGCATTCCATACACATGTAAGCAAACAAATTTCCCCTCTGGTGTGAAATGGAACAGCGTAATCGAGACATGGTGACATAATTCGTTTGTCAGAGGAAACGATCAGCTGTATTTTAGAGCTCTTAGTGGAATAGATTAAAGTCCTTGTTAGCGAATGAAGCAGGATAACCTCCGAGGTCGCGAAATGTTGCTTGAAATAAAAAAAGCCTCGGCATACACCTCGGCGTTTATCTTTCAAACAACATTTCTCGACCTCGGAGGTTATTTATTTCTTAAATACCAGACAGCATTTAAAATTATAATAGTTGGATCATAAATTTTGTAAATGAGATTTTCATAAATTTGAATTTTCAGCTTTTGTTTTAAAAATATATCAATCCAAATTCCCTTTTATAATATTTTAAAACAGTAATATGTATATTTTTAGATATCTGTACAAGGCCGAAATTATGTTCAACATGGTCAGGTGGGAATGACATAGCAACAGAGAATAGTTTCGTCTGGCATCACTCTGCAGCACCAATTGTGTTCATAAATTGGCTGCCAAATGAACCCAGTAATGGAATATTTGCTAATTGTATTAATATACGATACTATGGGAAGTGGAATGATGCATCATGCAGTGACAAGTTCAAATTCATCTGCGAAAAAGCTGTATAAAATTCAACTCAGAAAGTTTACTGGAATTGGGAAAAAATATTGTCATTTGGATCATGACGTACAACAGCTCCGATGAAAATAATTTTTTTTTTAAATTTCAATTTTGTTCTAGCATACAACATTTATGTTTGTATGTAGTTTGAAAGAAAGAGGATGTTGCAGTTCTTTTGTCATTTTCCCTATATGTGTAGCAGAGTACATATTAAAGAAGAATTTTATGTCACAGAAACTGGTTTTTTTTTTTTTTTTTAAAATGCAACAGTATATAAAGCACAATAAGGAACAGTATTTGGAAGCTGCGTATTACCTTTCAGTATGCTATTAAATGAAATATAAGGCATAATATATCAGATTTTCCGATTTTTAAACAAGGAATTGCCATTGTTCTGAAAAAGTGCCTCCTTGAAACAGAATAATTTCGATATCTGCACAAATAGGCGCAAATTTACTATAGAACTGTCACTTCCGATTATTGCTTCAAAAAAGGCACATTTTTAAAAAATCGCAATAATTGAAAAAACAATATGTTTTTCTGAAACACTATGCGCCCGGTGGCAACAAAGTTCGAAAAAAGCTATTTTTAGCATGTAGGTCAAGGGCTCAAGATAATGACCTTGAAGTCATTTAAAAGAACTTGATTAGTGGAATATGCATACCAAATACGAAGTCTCTATCTCTCACGGTTCTAAAGTTATGATGAAGGTTCAGAAAAGCTATTTTTAGCATTAAGGTGACAGTCAAGGTCACAAGGTCATTGGCCTTGGTGTCATTTGAAAGAACTTAATGAGTGAAGTACGCATACCAAATACAACGTCTCTATCTTTCATGGTTCAAAAGTTATGGTGAAGGTTAAAGTTTGCAGACAAATAGACGAACAGACAGACAGACGGGACAAAAACAATATACTTTACCAAAGAATGGGTTAGACTTCTAGGATGGGTCATTTTTGCGTATATTTTTTCATATGTAATGGTAGTGCAATGAGATATATATTTTGAGAGAGAGAGCGAGAGTCAAGAAGTTAATCGAGTAGCTACATATATATATTAAAAATGCAGGTTTAAATTATTTTCCTCGATATACTGTGACTTAAAACTAATGACACAATGCTTTATTTGGTAATAAAGTATTGTTTAAATAATTTATTTTTTACATATGGTAGTTTTTTTGTTGTTGCAATTTTGAATCATTTCGGTCTGTTATTTAGTAGCCAAAATTTGATTTGAAACAAATGAAATGTCTTGTATGTAGCATCAACATTTTGATTATGGGACACATTTTAATTTCATGAAAAATATTTTTGCACGATGTCTAGTTGCCTACAGTATATCATTAAAATTGCTATGCAAAGTGTATTAGCCATTGTGCTTTTTATTGTTCCAAACTTTCTCCTGCAAAATGGCGATCGTGATATACAAAAGAAAAATTTTCTCTAAAAGGTTGCCAATCAGTTCCTATCTTATAGAAAAACTGTGCATGATATAAACGTAAAATGTGAAGTGTTTTAGCTAAATCAAACCAGGAAATACCTGGCGTAAACTTAGTCTTCTACGTAGCTGTATCTATATTTAGACATAACGCGGGTGTTTAAATGTCCTTCTCGATATGTAGAGAAAATCGCGAGTTTCTGCAACACTCTCTTTTTTACGGGTGTTGCTAAAACGCGGAACGGAAAGCGGAACGGAACGGAAAACAGAATATATTATTTTGGATTAAATCACGTAAAATACAAAAAATTTATCACAAACAATACATCTTATACAAATTCAACTCCCCACTATTAAATACAAGTTGATTTAGTCATGCTCAGTCTCTTAATTACGAAAATCGCTGACATGGCAGTGACGTAGATTCGAATTTGAAAGGGGGGGCTTACTTGATAAGCATTTCACAAGCAAATTTAAAAAAAAAATCAAAAACAAAAAGAAGACAGTTGTTTGACTCGGTAGGGGAGGGTAAGTTCCAAATCCATCTTTCAGTACTATTTTTTACACAAACTTACTACATCAATTACATTATAACAAAAAGTGTGCGGATGTCAATGAACATTTCTTTAGTAAAAATGGTTATGACCGGAAAAAATTGGGGGGGGGGTATTTAATATAAAGTTGAACTATTGAAAGAGAAATAAAATTTAAAAAAATATAATTATCAAGATTACGTTTAGGGCAACCCCTTCCGCCAAGCTCGAATAAACACCTCTTATGTAATACTGGTTGTTGAAATTTTATACAAAATAGAGTCGCTTTCTATATATTTAAATTCTGGATAGATAAAGTTGGAATACTTTCCTTTGGTAGGTTAAGGGTAGCAATGTTTACATTCAATGAAGTTAAAGTTTATTTGCATGCAGTACATGTGTGTGTGTGTTTGTTTTTATTTTCGGGGGGGGGGGGGGGGGGGGTAAATGAATGACCCCGTTATACATTTGATTTGTTTTTCCGTTCATCGGACTAAGAAATTGCAAAAGCCCCCTCCCTTTTGTGTCCAAAATGTACATAAGATTTTATAAATATATTTTTTAATATGTTGTGGGCCCCTACCCAGACCCCAAACTGTCCCTCCCCATTTCAAGATTCCAGGATTCGCCACTGCTTGCATAATCTGAACGTCAAAAATAGCTATTTTTGTCTTTGCAAACACAAGCGTCTAAAGCAAATTGAAAGGGGGAGGCTAAGTGGAAGAAAAAAAAATTCCAACGTACAAGAAAACTTGACAAGCAAAAAAAGGAAAAAGGGAAATACGTCCTTTGCCCAAACACGAAAATCCTAGGGAGGGATCGCGTTTTCTTTCAGTACCAAATATTTTCCAAACACTATCACTGAACCTTCCTTGATCTAATCTGCGACGTGCCTGTTGAAAGTATGTGTGTGTGTGTGTGTGGGGGGGGGGGGGGGGGGGGGGGGGGGGGCGGTTACGCTCCAATGTTCATTGCCTATATTATGGTTACCTTCTCAAAAAAGGGGGTTCCCCGGTTCCGACGCTTTTGACAAATATTTATGAATGTACATACTAGTAGTCTTTTTTTCCTTCTGCCTACTTCAAGAAATATCTTTTTTGAATGAATGAGCTTTCTTTAAAAAAAACAAAAACAATTTGTATGAAATGCTCAGATGAATACTAGTACTTGGGACTCTGAGTCTAGTCAGTACGTATTATATAGACCATGATCACTTCTACACAAGTTCTGAGCGGAGGGTGTGTATAATTCATAATTGTATTATAGTTTACAATAAATGTTTATTAGATATGACTTTTACATAAAAAAATATTGCTTTTATATCTGATTTAAAAGCTGATTTGTTTCACATAATTTTTCCGTTTTCCGTTCCGTTTTCCGTTCCGCGTTTTAGCAACACCCCTTTTTTACCGCACGTTTTTGCCTTCCAGACCCTTGAGAGATCTTGAAATCAGACATTGCACTTTGGAATGTTCATTTTTAAAATATTACCGACTAGTGTACGCCGACACTTTTTATAAATATTACCTTTTTATGCCCCCGGATCGAAAGATCCCGGGAGTATATTGTTTTTGTCCAGTCTTTCTGTCTGTTTGTCTGTCTGTCTGTTGTCAACTTTAACCTAGCCCGTAACTTTTGCGCTATCAAAGGTAAGGATTTAATATTTGATATGACTGTTTATTATAACAAAACCTTTCCATTGCTACAGAAATTTTTTATCATGTGACCTTTGACCTCATTTGAATTGCCTAAACATCTTAAAAGTGTATACCGCTTCAGTCTACGTCACACTCCAGAATTGTGTTACCAACGGGGGCATTATGTTTTACAAAAACACACCCTGTTTGCTACTAATTTTCTGTTAATTATTGAAACCTGTAAAAATGTGAGGAAAAAATAGAACATACTTAGACCAGGAATTGAAAATTCACATGTTAGTATTCTACACTTTAAGTTTTCTGTAAGAAAAATGTATTACAGCATGAACACATTCAAACAATGCAGTCTCTCAAATCATCAATGTATATGAATTTTTTTTTTGAATCAAATTTTGGCAATAAAATGAATCACAATTTATTAATTTCCTTACAAAGATCATTAATTTTAGACGTAGCAGTGATATTTTTTTATGGGTAAAAAATTCTCGAGAAGGACGTTAAACAATATACAGTCAATCAAAATTTTATTACAAATAAGTTAAAACAGATTCCAATACGATATTTTGTATTACCTTAATAATTGATTAGAAATTTTGAAGACAGAGTGTTCATCAACGTTTACGATTTTGATTGCCTATTTTAAAATTAGGAAAAATATATTGTGAAAGTGTAAAGATGTGATTTGATTTGCATTGGTAACAGTTAAGGTACATGTATTTCAATTTTGAATGAAAATGAGATACAGGGTTTAAAAAAAATTCAACGTGATCTGTTCTCTTTGGCACGAATGTCTCTTCCACTTTGAGAATCCCCAGTGGTTTTAATTTCGTATTATATAAATAACACACAATCGGTTACCTTACTAATTAAAGATTTTCATGAGGTCTGACTTGCAATGTATAATTTAACGCTATTTATTAAACTCTTATCCCTTAGTAAAAATACAATTGATTTTCATAAACCAATATTCTTGAAGAAAATAATTACAAGACTGGAACATTCAGATAAAAACTCACTATTTTTTGGAGAAAAGCAATATATTCTCTCACGAATGTCTTCCACTTTGGGATTCACTAATGATTTTTAACTCGTATATATGAGTAAGAATCGGTTATCGTTACTAATTGAAAATTTTCATGTTTGACTTCCAATGTATAATTTAGGGCTATTAATTCCTTAGTTAAAAATATTGATTTTAATAAAAACAAAATTCTTGAAGAAAATAATTTATCAGCCTGGAACATTCACGATAAAACATCACTGTTATGGAAGAAAAGTGAATAATAGCCATATTTATTGAGAGTTATCTCACATTGTGGTAAAGGGTTATTGAACTTATATTGGTGAATATTCGCACAAGTTGCAATTGGCTGTACAAATGCACTCGCAAGCTCGAGTTTTTATTAATAATAATCTTCCTAATAGAAGAGGAGAAAAATTTTGTACACAATCTTTTTAAATTCATTCAATGTTAGCAACATAGTTAATAAATGCCGTTGCAATGATGTAGATAAGAAATAAATCTGCAAATGTTAAGGAACCGCTTCATTATCTATCCATGTTAATGAAAAGCCATATTGAGATATACTTAAGTACTTCACTTTCTTTATTGGGTACCATAAAAGTATATTTTGTCTTCTGTCATTGGAAAAATAAATCTACATAAGGAAAATGATCTACCAACACATGAAACTGTGCATTTATGGAGCCAACAGTGTTTAATTGCATTCGGGTGAGGGGACATTTGCAGTGCTTCTTCTTGGTGCAACGTATTACAGCGCATGTATCGTTAACTTAAGTCTCAACAATTGAAAACAACCTGACTGTTTACAACTTTACATGACAAGAAAAAAGGAATCTGTGGGGAAAAAATCATTTATGGGAATAATGCATTTGATAATTAAAACCGGTGTTAAATGCAACTACAAAGATAAAAAAAAAAACAATGGATCGCTAAACCTTTAAGCGATCGATACGGATATTCGATCGATATGGATACATAAAAAAATCAAGAGTTGTCATTCTTGAATTTATTGCAATAATAAGAAATACAGTGATTGATTTTCCAGTGAAAGGTGGATTTCATATTTCATGAGATGGTTAGCCTATTAGGTCCGAGCCGTCATTCATCCTGAAAAAGATTTAATACCTCCTCTTAAAGACTTGAAAAAGGTAGACTTCAAACTATGATGAACTATTAAATCATAAAACGCCACGGGAAAAAATGGAAAGTACACAAACAACGAAGAATACCCATAGGCATTTAATTAGGGTAAATATTCAACCCATTGAAATTTTTATATCTTCTTCCCATACTAAATCACCTCTAAGGTGTGGATATAAAAAATATGTGTGAACAAATAAACAATTTAATTATAGGGTGTAAAAGTACTGACAAAATTCCTCCAAAAGATTATACATCAGATTTTTTGCCCGGAAATATGTTTCATGATTTTTTTAAAAAATCACCTTAACATGTTTCACCCATCTTACTGTTTAAAATGGTTAGGGCCTGTTTTTTTTCAATTTTTAAGAACACAACTCACGCTCTTTCACATATGTAGCCATGAAGTTCCGGGCAGTAGTCGTCACACCACTGGTAATTCAGATCCTTTCTCATTGCCAAACAGTGTTGTTTACCTAACGAAATAAAAACAATCTAATATTCATAATCTCCTACGTTTTTCCTCTAAAATTTTAATACATTTTTATCTTTCTTTAAATAGAAACTAAAATGTTCAATGTGTTGGTACCAAATGAAAAAAAAATAGTTCAACGCGCGCAATCAAAGCTTAACAAGTCCAATTTTCTTTTACTCTATTTTCTTATATTAAAGATAAGGTTGAAACAAACTCTTTTCAAAATTTATTTTTCTTTTTTTAAAAAGTTTAGGAAACCAAATTGATGCTCTAAAATAAAGATATCATTGCACTGCAATACATCTCATTGTGATTGCTTAACGTAGTGTCTACTTAAAACATACATGGTCTATTTTTATCAAATTTACTATTAAAAGAAATAAGACTTTTCCTGTTTGACAGATGAGTGAACAGGTTGACACTCAATCAAACAAAGCGCCCAGTTAATTGCTCTGTAGCACAATCTAAGGCGCTTTAATTTCTGTACTGCCTCGCCAGATAGCAGTACTTGTTAAGTGAGATCAACTCACAATACATGTAAGACTAAACTTAACATTGCTAATAAGTGAGTGACTCTCTAGTCTTATATAGTATACAAGCCTGTCATTCTTTAGTTTTGCCTGAACATTTGCATAATCGTTTTGTCTACGTTGTTCAAAGGGGCATAATTTGATTATCGAACTTTGTAAGAAACTTACATTATGCAAAGTTTGCAACTCAGAATTAGCTGCAAGAGAAAATTGTATTTAAAGGGCAACTTTGGAGGGTGGATGGTGGGGAATGTATCTAAAGCATTGACTAGTAAAATGTTTGTGCTTGTTGAAAAACAAGTAAAACTGCACCATACTGCACTCTGCTGCAATGCAGTGCAACACATTGTGATGCCTAGCAAGTTATCCAATCAAAATAAACTTAGTCAATTCGTTGAAATACAATTAAAAATATGATTATCAACCTTCCTTTCTTAGTGTTTTGAAAGGAAATTAAGAACAGACTGAATGAAATATTAAATTTAAATTTAACTATTATATATGAATACTTCTCTTTCACGCAAATCAAGGAATACTGTCGAAGGACTCTTTCGACAAAGTTATGTATTGATAATTTTTCTTATCGAACGACTAGTTTGGGTATGCGCAAAAAAAAATTCCTTCAATTTTCTTTTTAATTAGTGCCTTGAATATCTTTTTAATAAAATCAAACTAGATGAAATATTCATTAAGGAGGGCTCCTTCGAGAAAGCTATGTGTTGATAATTTTTTTTATCGAACGACTAGTTTGGGTATGCGTAATTCAATTACTGCCCTGAATATGTTTTTAAACAAATCAAATTGCATGAAATATTTATTCACATTTAATTAATATTTGACTCTTCTCTTTCATACAGATCTCAATTAACACTCCAGCACATACGTGCATGTGGAAGGACTGCTTTGATAAAGCTTAGTATTGATAATTTTTTATCGAACGACTAGTTTGGGTATGTATGCACAAAAATAATTCCTTAAATTTTCTTTTAAATTAGTGCTTTGAATATCTTTTTTAAACAAACTAGATGAAATACTTTTTATTTGAATTGATGTCATTTTAAAATATGTGACTGTTCTCTTTCACACAAATCTCAATTAACAGTCTCCAGCAGTTATGTGTATATGTCGGAGGACTTTTTCGACAAAACTGCGTATTGATAATTTTTTATCGAGCGACTAGTTTGGGTAATTGTAAAATAAACTGAAGAAATAAACTCCTCTGTGACTATTGAGTCATTTAATTTTTATTTGCACGCATATAAATGCTTCTTATCTTAGTGGGAATTTACCTACACTTATATTGCAATGTACAAATTGTAATGCCAATCAAAGGTTAACAAGTCCAATTTTCTTTTACTCTATTTTCTTATATTAAAGAAAAAGTTGAAACAAACTCTTTTCAAAATTTATTTTTCTTTTTTTAAAAAGTTTAGGAAACCAAATTGATGCTCTAAAATAAAGATATCATTGCACTGCAATACATCTCATTGTGATTGCTTAACGTAGTGTCTACTTAAAACATACATGGTCTATTTTTATCAAATTTAACATTAAAAGAAATACGACTTTTCCTGTTTGACAGATGAGTGAACAGGTTGACACTCAATCAAACAAAGCGCCCAGTAAATTTCTCTGTAGCACAATCTAAGGCGCTTTAATTTCTGTACTGCCTCGCCAGATAGCAGTACTTGTTAAGTGAGATCAACTCACAATACATGTAAGACTAAACTTAACATTGCTGATAAGTGAGTGACTCTCTAGTCTTATATAGTATACAAGCCTGTCATTCTTTAGTTTTGCCTGAACATTTGCATAATCGTTTTGTCTACGTTGTTCAAAGGGGCATAATTTGATTATCGAACTTTGTAAGAAACTTACATTATGCAAAGTTTGCAACTCAGAATTAGCTGCAAGAGAAAATTGTATTTAAAAGGCAACTTTGGAGGGTGGATGGTGGGGAATGTATCTAAAGCATTGACTAGTAAAATGTTTGTGCTTGTTGAAAAACAAGTAAAACTGCACCATACTGCACTCTGCTGCAATGCAGTGCAACACATTGTGATGCCTAGCAAGTTATCCAATCAAAATAAACTTAGTCAATTCGTTGAAATACAATTAAAAATATGATTATCAACCTTCCTTTCTTAGTGTTTTGAAAGGAAATTAAGAACAGACTGAATGAAATATTTAATTTAAATTTAACTATTATATATGAATACTTCTCTTTCACGCAAATCAAGGAATACTGTCGAAGGACTCTTTCGACATAGTTATGTATTGATAATTTTTCTTATCGAACGACTAGTTTGGGTATGCGCAAAAAAAAATTCCTTCAATTTTCTTTTTAATTAGTGCCTTGAATATCTTTTTAATAAAATCAAACTAGATGAAATATTCATTAAGGAGGGCTTCTTCGAGAAAGCTATGTGTTGATAATTTTTTTTATCGAACGACTAGTTTGGGTATGCGTAATTCAATTACTGCCCTGAATATGTTTTTAAACAAATCAAATTGCATGAAATATTTATTCACATTTAATTAATATTTGACTCTTCTCTTTCATACAAATCTCAATTAACACTCCAGCACATACGTGCATGTGGAAGGACTGCTTCGATAAAGCTTAGTATTGATAATTTTTTATCGAATGACTAGTTTGGGTATGCGCAAAAATAATACCTTAAATTTTCTTTTAAATTAGTGCTTTGAATATCTTTTTTAAACAAACAAGATGAAATACTTTTTATTTGAATTGATGTCATTTTAAAATATGTGACTGTTCTCTTTCACACAAATCTCAATTAACAGTCTCCAGCACTTATGTGTATATGTCGGAGGACTTTTTCGACAAAACTGCGTATTGATAATTTTTTATCGAGCGACTAGTTTGGGTAATTGTAAAATAAACTGAAGAAATAAACTCCTCTGTGACCATTGAGTCATTTAATTTTTATTTGCACGCATATAAATGCTTCTTATCTTAGTAGGAATTTACCTACACTTATATTGCACTGTACAAATTGTAATGCCAATCAAAGGTTAACAAGTCCAATTTTCTTTTACTCTATTTTCTTATATTAAAGATAACCCAAGTCAAAGTGGAAGGCAGTTCTTTAGCAGTTTTTTAACCTTAACAGTTCAGTGCTTTAGCAGTTCTTAGACAGTTTACTAGCCTTCTTCTCTCCTTAGGCAGTTTTCCTTAGCAGTCCACAGTTTAAGCAGTACTTAGCCAGTTCATTAGCAGTAACTTAGCAGTTGCTTAGCAGTTTCCTTAGCAGTATCTTAGCAGTCAATAGGAAGGTTAAGGAGAACTGCTTAAAAACTGCTTAATAACTGCTAAGGTGTTTCTTTTGTTTGCTCTACTTATATGGAAATGACTCTGAGTGACCTACATATAAATTTGAAAATTTATTAACTGCTTAAAAACTGCATGGTAAAAAGAATGCTATAAGCACTATTCTTGTCTACTTTTAAAAACATAACACCACCCATATACATGATATATGAATACAAAAATGCATATTATTTTTGCTTCCAGGGTATATTATTGAAAAAATGACATCACATATGGGAATTTGACTTAGTATTGAGATTTAGATCTAAGGTATGAATTGTAAATGAGCTAGTCCTTTCATTAAGTCCATTTTCTTGCATAAACGTCAGTGGCATATTTAGAGCTTGGTTAATTGATACATACAGTGGACTAATCTACGGATCCCTCTATCAGTAGCTTATAAATTTATATGCAAATATTTTAATTTATATTAAGTACTTATAATTAAAATATACAAACTAGATTATACGTTTTATAATTTAATAGTTATCCAAATGAGAAGAGGGTATGCCTATATATTATATCACAAGCCCACACATGCACTTACCATATTTTCTGAAGCATACTTTAATTACTGCCAACAACTCTTTTAACAATTTTCCTATATCACCCAATTCCATTGTTTGATCAGATTTTTATAATAATGATCTCCCATCTCATGGAAATTAATTCAGATACACCTGTCACTATATAAATATTAAGTTCACATCCAGTCCAATGTGGTGATCACAGGTAATATTGTATTTTCCAAAGCATATTTTACTTCTTCACTGTATGGGTATAAATATATATAATATCCCAGACCATCACAAACATCTTCACAATTTGTAATTTTGAACTGATGTGGAAAAGGCGCACAAATCTTGACTGGCTTTCCTCATTGGATACAACCCTATAGTTTCAAGCAACCAAGGGGGACACAGCAGGTTGTTAATGTAACTAGACGGCTGGATTTGCAAGTTGATGGGATAAAGATTAGAAGCTCATATGCTCATGCTTTTTATAATATGAAGCCTCAATTTATTACAAACTATTGTATCATTTCTAGTAAGATTTTTAGTATATTTTTTTTCTATTTAATTTTATTTTCTGTATAAGAACTCCTGCCTGGCCCCCAATTATTTGTGACGTTATCATCAGGAAGCATTAACAGTAACACATGGGCAGTAATGAAGACTAGTGAAAGTTAGGACCACCAAGAGTGAAAAAGTGTTGTATTACTTCTTATAAGAAGTCGAAATGAATGAGTTGCACTTTTAGCAGTTTTGAGAAACTGCTTGTTTGACTGCTTAAGTTTCTTCAATACTGAACTGCTTACACAAATTCTTAGCAGTTTTTTAAGCAGTCTGTAAGCAGTTTTAAGGAATTCTAAGACTAAGACTGTTAAGAACTGCCTAAAAACTGCCAAAAAATTGCAAGACTGCATAATAACTGTTTATAAACTGCTAAAATAAGCAGTTCATTTTGACTTGGGAAGGTTGAAACAAACTCTTTTCAAAATTTATTTTTCTTTTTTTAAAAAGTTTAGGAAACCAAATTGATGCTCTAAAATAAAGATATCATTGCACTGCAATGCATCTCATTGTGATTGCTTAACGTAGTGTCTACTTAAAACATACATGGTCTATTTTTATTAAATTTACCATTAAAAGAAATAAGACTTTTCCTGTTTGACAGATGAGTGAACAGGTTGACACTCAATCAAACAAAGCGCCCAGTTAATTGCTCTGTAGCACAATCTAAGGCGCTTTAATTTCTGTACTGCCTCGCCAGATAGCAGTACTTGTTAAGTGAGATCAACTCACAATACATGTAAGACTAAACTTAACATTGCTAATAAGTGAGTGACTCTCTAGTCTTATATAGTATACAAGCCTGTCATTCTTTAGTTTTGCCTGAACATTTGCATAATCGTTTTGTCTACGTTGTTCAAAGGGGCATAATTTGATTATCGAACTTTGTAAGAAACTTACGTTATGCAAAGTTTGCAACTTAGAATTAGCTGCAAGAGAAAATTGTATTTAAAGGGCAACTTTGGAGGGTGGATGGTGGGGAATGTATCTAAAGCATTGACTAGTAAAGTGTTTGTGCTTGTTGAAAAACAAGTAAAACTGCACCATAGGGCACTCTGCTGCAATGCAGTGCAACACATTGTGGTGCCTAGCAAGTTATCCAATCAAAATAAACTTAGTCAATTCGTTGAAATACAATTAAAAATATGATTATCAACCTTCCTTTCTTAGTGTTTTGAAAGGAAATTAAGAACAGACTGAATGAAATATTTAATTTAAATTTAACTATTATATATGAATACTTCTCATTCACGCAAATCAAGGAATACTGTCGAAGGACTCTTTCGACAAAGTTATGTATTGATAATTTTTCTTATCGAACGACTAGTTTGGGTATGCGCAAAAAAAAATTCCTTCAATTTTCTTTTTAATTAGTGCCTTGAATATCTTTTTAATAAAATCAAACTAGATGAAATATTCATTAAGGAGGGCTCCTTCGAGAAAGCTATGTGTTGATAATTTTTTTTATCGAACGACTAGTTTGGGTATGCGTAATTCAATTACTGCCCTGAATATGTTTTTAAACAAATCAAATTGCATGAAATATTTATTCACATTTAATTAATATTTGACTCTTCTCTTTCATACAAATCTCAATTAAAACTCCAGCACATACGTGCATGTGGAAGGACTGCTTCGATAAAGCTTAGTATTGATAATTTTTTATCGAACGACTAGTTTGGGTATGCACAAAAATAATTCCTTAAATTTTCTTTTAAATTAGTGCTTTGAATATCTTTTTTAAACAAATTAGATGAAATACTTTTTATTTGAATTGATGTCATTTTAAAATATGTGACTGTTCTCTTTCACACAAATCTCAATTAACAGTCTCCAGCACTTATGTGTATATGTCGGAGGACTTTTTCGACAAAACTGCGTATTGATAATTTTTTATCGAGCGACTAGTTTGGGTAATTGTAAAATAAACTGAAGAAATAAACTCCTCTGTGACCATTGAGTCATTTAATTTTTATTTGCACGCATATAAATGCTTCTTATCTTAGTAGGAATTTACCTACACTTATATTGCACTGTACAAATTGTAATGCCAATCAAAGGTTAAAAAGTCCAATTTTCTTTTACTCTGTTTTCTTATATTAAAGATAAGGTTGAAACAAACTCTTTTCAAAATTTATTTTTCTTTTTTTTAAAAAGTTTAGGAAACCAAATTGATGCTCTAAAATAAAGATATCATTGCACTGCAATGCATCTTATTGTGATTGCTTAACGTAGTGTCTACTTAAAACATACTTGGTCTATTTTTATTAAATTTACCATTAAAAGAAATAAGACTTTTCCTGTTTGACAGATGAGTGAACAGGTTGACACTCAATCAAACAAAGCGCCCAGTTAATTGCTCTGTAGCACAATCTAAGGCGCTTTAATTTCTGTACTGCCTCGCCAGATAGCAGTACTTGTTAAGTGAGATCAACTCACAATACATGTAAGACTAAACTTAACATTGCTAATAAGTGAGTGACTCTCTAGTCTTATATAGTATACAAGCCTGTCATTCTTTAGTTTTGCCTGAACATTTGCATAATCGTTTTGTCTACGTTGTTCAAAGGGGCATAATTTGATTATCGAACTTTGTAAGAAACTTACATTATGCAAAGTTTGCAACTCAGAATTAGCTGCAAGAGAAAATTGTATTTAAAGGGCAACTTTGGAGGGTGGATGGTGGGGAATGTATCTAAAGCATTGACTAGTAAAGTGTTTGTGCTTGTTGAAAAACAAGTAAAACTGCACCACAGGGCACTCTGCTGCAATGCAGTGCAACACATTGTGGTGCCTAGCAAGTTATCCAATCAAAATAAACTTAGTCAATTCGTTGAAATACAATTAAAAATATGATTATCAACCTTCCTTTCTTAGTGTTTTGAATGGAAATTAAGAACAGACTGAATGAAATATTTAATTTAAATTTAACTATTATATATGAATACTTCTCATTCACGCAAATCAAGGAATACTGTCGAAGGACTCTTTCGACAAAGTTATGTATTGATAATTTTTCTTATCGAACGACTAGTTTGGGTATGCGCAAAAAAAAATTCCTTCAATTTTCTTTTTAATTAGTGCCTTGAATATCTTTTTAATAAAATCAAACTAGATGAAATATTCATTAAGGAGGGCTCCTTCGAGAAAGCTATGTGTTGATAATTTTTTTTATCGAACGACTAGTTTGGGTATGCGTAATTCAATTACTGCCCTGAATATGTTTTTAAACAAATCAAATTGCATGAAATATTTATTCACATTTAATTAATATTTGACTCTTCTCTTTCATACAAATCTCAATTAACACTCCAATAAATATTTCATGCAATTTGATTTGTTTAAAAACATATTCAGGGCAGTAATTGAATTACGCATACCCAAACTAGTCGTTCGATAAAAAAAATTATCAACACATAGCTTTCTCGAAGGAGCCCTCCTTAATGAATATTTCATCTAGTTTGATTTTATTAAAAAGATATTCAAGGCACTAATTAAAAAGAAAATTGAAGGAATTTTTTTTTGCGCATACCCAAACTAGTCGTTCGATAAGAAAAATTATCAATACATAACTTTGTCGAAAGAGTCCTTCGACAGTATTTCTTGATTTGCGTGAAAGAGAAGTATTCATATATAATAGTTAAATTTAAATTAAATATTTCATTCAGTCTGTTCTTAATTTCCTTTCAAAACACTAAGAAAGGAAGGTTGATAATCATATTTTTAATTGTATTTCAACGAATTGACTAAGTTTATTTTGATTGGATAACTTGCTAGGCACCACAATGTGTTGCACTGCATTGCAGCAGAGTGCAGTATGGCGCAGTTTTACTTGTTTTTCAACAAGCACAAACATTTTACTAGTCAATGCTTTAGATACATTCCCCACCATCCATCCTCCAAAGTTGCCCTTTAAATACAATTTTCTCTTGCAGCTAATTCTGAGTTGCAAACTTTGCATAATGTAAGTTTCTTACAAAGTTCGATAATCAAATTATGCCCCTTTGAACAACGTAGACAAAACGATTATGCAAATGTTCAGGCAAAACTAAAGAATGACAGGCTTGTATACTATATAAGACTAGAGAGTCACTCACTTATTAGCAATGTTAAGTTTAGTCTTACATGTATTGTGAGTTGATCTCACTTAACAAGTACTGCTATCTGGCGAGGCAGTACAGAAATTAAAGCGCCTTAGATTGTGCTACAGAGCAATTAACTGGGCGCTTTGTTTGATTGAGTGTCAACCTGTTCACTCATCTGTCAAACAGGAAAAGTCTTATTTCTTTTAATGTTAAATTTGATAAAAATAGACCATGTATGTTTTAAGTAGACACTACGTTAAGCAATCACAATGAGATGCATTGCAGTGCAATGATATCTTTATTTTAGAGCATCAATTTGGTTTCCTAAACTTTTTAAAAAAAGAAAAATAAATTTTGAAAAGAGTTTGTTTCAACCTTATCTTTAATATAAGAAAATAGAGTAAAAGAAAATTGGACTTGTTAACCTTTGATTAGCATTACAATTTGTACAGTGCAATATAAGTGTAGGTAAATTCCTACTAAGATAAGAAGCATTTATATGCGTGCAAATAAAAATTAAATGACTCAATGGTCACAGAGGAGTTTATTTCTTCAGTTTATTTTACAATTACTCAAATTAGTCGTTCGATAAAAAATTATCAATACGCAGTTTTGTCGAAAAAATCCTCCGACATATACACATAAGTGCTGGAGACTGTTAATTGAGATTTGTATGAAAGAGAACAGTCACATATTTTAAAATGACATCAATTCAAATAAAAAGTATTTCATCTAGTTTGTTTAAAAAAGATATTCAAAGCACTAATTTAAAAGAAAATTTAAGGAATTATTTTTGTGCATACCCAAACTAGTCGTTCGATAAAAAATTATCAATACTAAGCTTTATCGAAGCAGTCCTTCCACATGCACGTATGTGCTGGAGTGTTAATTGAGATTTGTATGAAAGAGAAGAGTCAAATATTAATTAAATGTGAATAAATATTTCATGCAATTCGATTTGTTTAAAAACATATTCAGGGCAGTAATTGAATTACGCATACCCAAACTAGTCGTTCGATAAAAAAAATTATCAACACATAGCTTTCTCGAAGGAGCCCTCCTTAATGAATATTTCATCTAGTTTGATTTTATTAAAAAGATATTCAAGGCACAAATTAAAAAGAAAATTGAAGGAATTTTTTTTTGCGCATACCCAAACTAGTCGTTCGATAAGAAAAATTATCAATACATAACTTTGTCGAAAGAGTCCTTCGACAGTATTCCTTGATTTGCGTGAAAGAGAAGTATTCATATATAATAGTTAAATTTAAATTAAATATTTCATTCAGTCTGTTCTTAATTTCCTTTCAAAACACTAAGAAAGGCAGGTTGATAATCATATTTTTAATTGTATTTCAACGAATTGACTAAGTTTATTTTGATTGGATAACTTGCTAGGCACCGCAATGTGTTGCACTGCATTGCAGGAGAGTGCAGTATGTGCAGTTTTACTTGTTTTTCAATAAGCACAAACATTTTACTAGTCAATGCTTTAGATACATTCCCCACCATCCACCCTCCAAAGTTGCCCTTTAAATACAATTTTCTCTTGCAGCTAATTCTGAGTTGCAAACTTTGCATAATGTAAGTTTCTTACAAAGTTCGATAATCAAATTATGCCCCTTTGAACAACGTAGACAAAACGATTATGCAAATGTTCAGGCAAAACTAAAGAATGACAGGCTTGTATACTATATAAGACTAGAGAGTCACTCACTTATTAGCAATGTTAAGTTTAGTCTTACATGTATTGTGAGTTGATCTCACTTAACAAGTACTGCTATCTGGCGAGGCAGTACAGAAATTAAAGCGCCTTAGATTGTGCTACAGAGCAATAAACTGGGCGCTTTGTTTGATTGAGTGTCAACCTGTTCACTCATCTGTCAAACAGGAAAAGTCTTATTTCTTTTAATGTTAAATTTGATAAAAATAGACCATGTATGTTTTAAGTAGACACTACGTTAAGCAATCACAATGAGATGCATTGCAGTGCAATGATATCTTTATTTTAGAGCATCAATTTGGTTTCCTAAACTTTTTAAAAAAAGAAAAATAAATTTTGAAAAGAGTTTGTTTCAACCTTATCTTTAATATAAGAAAATAGAGTAAAAGAAAATTGGACTTGTTAACCTTTAATTGCGTGACTTTAAAGTTTTATTTGAAAGACTGTAAACATTTTTGGAGAGTGCAGAGCACATGGTAATAGAGCAATAATTATTATTGCTATTTTTTGTATTCGCCTCAGTTGCGTCTAGGGCATGAATCTACAACTCATGTTCATTAAATAATTGTTTAAAACCGAAAAGGGTTCATGAAGGAATGTGTCCGCCATATTTGATTAGACTGTCGCTATATCTAAGGTCCTCTATATAAAACGTGTGACTTATTCAGTGTTCATTGTCATAAGTCGTCACCGGTAAAGACGGACGTATGCTACACAGCACTCCGGTAACGACAAAAAAAAACTCCTTAGTCCTAATGCAGGAAAGTAAGATAACAAAGAAACCTACATATGTTGCACAGGTCAATGCAGTTTACAAACAAACACACCTAACTGCAATAAAGTGTAAACCAAGATAATGCGAGATAACCAGCTTGAACATGGGTCGCCATTCCAAGCCGATACCCGAGACAGGTGAAACAGATGCGAAAGATACATGTATACCCTGGTATAACAAATGTATATTGGTATAACTAATAACAATTATCAAGTACCATTCGGTATAAACAATTTAGCCTGCACATGTACCTGGATGGCCGTGTTTGTGACGGTACAAATCGGTACATGTATAACCATTTGTTATTATTACAATCACGGATGTTCTGATCTTCTCGATATCAATCGGTATAACCAGTAAAAATTATTAAGTACCTTTCGGTATAATTGTAACATGTACCTGGATGGTCGGGTTCGGTACGGTACCAATCGGTATATCCACTGTTTATTTTCTGCTCAGTTGCAACCCAGTACCAGACAGAGTTGTTCTGAAACTGATCTGATCCCCCGAGCCAAAACATGAAGCTAGCTATAAGATTGGCAATTTAAAAGAACACAGCATACATTTACGGAATTAAAAAACACAAAACTTCAAAAGTCTTGTGAAACATAAAAATATATGGATAATTATATAATTTTACATTACAAATTAAAGCTTTGCTCATTTAAATTGCAACATTTTTTTTCATTTTATAAATTGAATTTAATGATATTGAACAAAATATCTGCCTTTATAGATGTACCAGTAAGCATGTCGATATGTTGAAAAACATTTGACAACCCTACCAAATTAAACTTACCAAATTCATGGTGAAGTCTGTTTTGTAAGAAAGTTTCTTCACTTTGTGATTCAATGGCTACTAAACCATCACCGACAGAACTGCATGTATCCTTAAAATTGAAAAATCAATGACATAATAATGATAATTTTAAAAAAAAATTAATCGTTAAAATTATGAGCAAAATGTAAGTATCTTTATTTTATTTTTTTGCACATGATGGGTGCTAAAATAGTTAAAGGTTTTAATTTTTCAAACATCTTAACAATATATAACAAGTAAGTAATTTTTTCTGGATTTTTTGCACATGGTAGGTGCTTCTCGCTCTTCTCAGTTAATCTATTAAAAAATGCACCTAGCGGTTACTTGATCATCATCTTAATCATAATGTACCTGTAGTTTTATTTATGGAATGAATAAAAACGGACATTACGTCTGTAATAGATATATAGGTTGGTTACCGAGGCCTCACTCCAAGATAGGGTGTCCTTGGAGAATAAATAGCAAGAGTTTTCATGGTGATCCCAACCAGGAGGACATCTTGCAGAAGACTCTGAAATCACGATATAATTTATTTTGCTAAACTTCAAGTTATTGCAAAATCTCATATATGACGTTCTATAATTTTATGATGTCTATGTTTCGTTGCCTTTTTAAAGGCATGCCATGAAGACAACGTTGTTACTTCATATGTGCTTGAGAAATACTTCTAATTAAGAAAGAAAAATTGAGTAAAAGCGAGTAAAAAACTACATGTATAAATAAATTAATGTACTTACATGGTTTAAGTCCGTTAATGTCTGACATTTCATACGCAAAGGCTTATCTTGGCATTAAAATTTGTAAATATTGCACTCACTCTTATATAAACATATTTTTGAAAATTTGAGGTAACTCTAAAATACAGTATTAAATGTGTTTGGTTTGTAGACTTACCATAAACGCTAAGAAAAATCGCTATCACTAAAAGCTTTTGTCGGGCCATTTTCTGTTCGATAAGATCTTCCGCAAAGTCATATATTTATCTCCTTAACCTTATTTTGATATTCAGTGCAACTGAACTGATCTGTTATCAAATATGAGGCTTTATTAAAAATTATTCAGTTTTCAATGTCTTACATTTTGAGACGGTTTGTAAAAGATTTGATTTGTATACAGAAAGTTTGAAACTGGTTTTGGACATGGCATAATTATACAAATCAAATAACAGAAAATGGAAATGCTGAGGTTTGACAATGTGAAACTAGGCATTTGTATAAAGGTGACCTTTAAATCGTCAAAAATTGGATCAGGTGCTATGGAAAAGTGAGCATTCCCTGCCTAAAGGTCATATCATCCGTGTGCTCCTTGTCATACCTAACCTCATATGTCAATCCTTGATTCTCTCTCCTCTTCCAAACGTAACGTTTTTCAAATTAAACCTACATAAAACATATGGAGTAAACAAACAGTATTCATGCTTAAATGTCCATGCACTCAAACAATGCAAATCTGGAATAGGGTAAACACAAACCTTGTCATGATCGGCCAATAACGGACAAATCCGTCAACAATTCATTGTCTTGATAATGGCCTAACTAGTGTATTAAGAAAAAATCAGTCAGCATTCTAATTGGTTTAATAAAAATTATATTTGCTGGCAATGTCATTGTATCAACGAAGGAACTTACAATATGATCACTTTAGACGAAAATGTTGATATTCTTGTTTTTATGAAATTGTTTGTCAAAAACCTACCTCGTTTTAGAAAGCAAATCTCTAACCAATTCAGAAAGCTAAAACATGTTTGTCTGGTTTTATTTGTTGTTGTTTAAATTTGCCTTTATATCGTTTTATCAATCAGTATTTTCAGTTTATAACAATCAAATTTTAATTTTTAACATTTCTGTTATTTAGCCAATGTTACAAAAAAGTATTCGTACATGTATTTTCGTAATTTTATAAAAACACATATGATAACATTTTATTTTCCGTAATTTATTGACATCAAATGGTTATATTTTTCAAATGTTTTCATCATTATGGTATCTGGGTATAATTATATTCCTTTTTTATTGCTGTGAAAAACAAAAGTGTATAAAATATAAAGATCGGATATATGGTTCATAGACCTACATGTATTAGAGAAATTTATGAGTATATGTTCAGATCTGGAGAAACATGAAAAGAATGAAAGATCAACTCTGAGAGCGACCAAGTACAAGATCTTCCGTCAGATGCAAAAACTAAAACAAATATACAAAGACAACAGGATCATAATGCTTCTAATAATGGCAAACAAATGACAATTATCTCGAAATCATGATGCAATAAAATGAGTACTTTTACATATTTTTTTTATTCTCAATATAAAATTATGTAACAGTGTTCAAAGTTTATAAAGGAAAAATAATGTATAATCTTCTCAGACTTCCCTCACTTTCTAGTTTTGATTTCTTCATTAAGAAAATGAGGATGCAGTAAAATTGTCATCAAACTTTAAATGCAGACAAGAGACATTGACGTCATACTGATTTTATTTTTTGTTGTTTTTCCTCCTTAAACTTTTCTAGAAACTCGGTATATTTGCATTCTTTCGGCAATTGCCGTATAATAACCCAAACTTTGTAAAGCTAAATCAAAATTAAAATTTAAGTATTATGAAAAGAATATATTACATAGACTGAAAAAGTAAAACTTCAAATGACAAGTATCAATTCGTTATATGCAAGATAAACACACCAATTTGCCTGCTTCAAATACTTATTTCATTCATTTATAGATCCCCTCCATATTAAGAAGCACCGGTTGTCGGTAGCTAAAGAGGGCTTCAAAACATATGGAATTACAGTTAAACTGCCTTGTAATTGTTTTTTTCCTTTTTTGTAAGTCATCATTCATCTGGGAATCGAAGCCATGAGTTAAATATCTATACAGTATTTTCCTAAACCCCACTCTGCAATAAATTATTGCATAAATGAAATATAAAATTATATGAAAAAACAATATTTTCATTTGCAAGTTATATTTACTGACCAAGAGAAATGTGGCCCGCAAAATACTTTGGGCTTGTGGGATGCAATTTAAAAGTTTCAAGTATGTTAAGTCTTCAATTCCCCCTCCCTAGTATCATTATATATCCGCATGAAAAGTGAGAGATGTATGTGATCTTCATCGAGATTTTCGAAGAACATTGTAATCTTCAAATTTCATATTACATGTAACTCAGTGCTCTATTAAAGGAATTGCATGGCGCACAGTTGTACTTTAACTCCCGTTTCAAATGTTTTTTTTCTGCTGAATTATTTAGAATCTGCTTCCAAGAAATGTTCAGTCTTTTAAACTTGATTGTCCATTTCAACGATACACAGATTGATAATCAATCAAATATGTTCCAAACTCTCGACATTTAAGCACTGAATTGCAACTTCATACTAAACTAAACACGGAAAGATAATAAAACAAAGAAAAGGAAGGATATCTTTGTTCATAATTTGTAGATAATTGAAGTAAATGCATTCAAATGAGTTTTATAGACCATGCGCTGAATCAAATAGCAATTGAAATGTATGAGTTTGAGGGAAGTGAATTTTCGTGTTGTAATTACCTCTAAAAAATCATGAAATGTCACAACAGGCACTGAAGGTAATAAACATTGGAAGTGATGTATCCCTTAACCATATTTGTTAAGTAAACGTATTTAAAGCTTAATCAAGTAACGGAAGAAATCGACGAAAAAAATAAAGATAATTAATATTCTAATATACAATATAATATTTAGGTGTTTTTATAAGATGCTCAATGGGGAATTTCAACGGGGACTACTTGTATCATACTTTAACTATTACATTTTATAGTTTTTTTCTTGAACATAATTGTAAATGCACATATTTTGTGTTGAGACATACATATTTGCAAACATTCTCTCCTTAATTTTACATCTTTCTGCTGTGATTATCGCGAATGAACTCCAATTTTAAAAAAGACAAGGTTGAATAACATTTTAGATGCAAATGACTTACCTCAAGCGCCAATAAAACAAAGTTACATTACAAAACGTATTCAAATTACTAAAAACAGTATGTGTGGGGTAGAGAGCATTGAACGTTAAATAAATATTATGATCAATAATTGACAATTATGATGTTAATAGATTGTACCGATAGAAGCATTAAGTAAACATTTTTCTTTTGACAATGATACCTTATCTTCATGTATCAAGCTTTAGAACATACTCATCTAATTACTTTAAAGTGCAAGAAATAAAACATGTCGATAGTTAATTTTTTATATCAATGATTGTTTTATCAAAAAACAAAAACAAGTAGACAGTAACAAATTGCTTTGAAGCAAAATCTTTGGTTGATAAAATGAACTTTGTGCATGCAGACGCTATTACAATGTTAATTGCGGTATTAAATACAAATGATAATTCAATATTGATGTTTTTCCAAGCTTTCGCGAAAGCGAAGGGACATTAAATCTCATTTCGTCCCCCGCTTTCGGAAAAGCAAGGGGACATTAAATATCATTCGTCCGGCCGTCTGTCAGTCTTTCCGTCCGCCACAAGAACTTTATTCTTGATCATATCTTTTGAAAAAGAAAAGATAGGGCTTTCATATTACACGTGTATATTACCTGTGACAAGACATTTCTAAATATACCATGATTTTTGACCCCATGACCTTGACCTTGTTGTCTACAGGTAATGCCATTTACCCAATCAAGAAAACAGGCACGAAAATTTGCACCATGAGAAACATGAGTCTCAATTAGATTTTATACTGTGGGCAACATAAAAAAAATGATCATAGTACAAATTAACAATTATGAGGGGTTATCAAAAAGTTCGTGGACTGAGGCTATAAAATTTAGTACTATGTAGTCTGAGCTTAATAAATTTTGAAGTAACATAAA
>NW_026929733.1:0-38494 GCF_032062105.1 Saccostrea cuccullata | reverse complement strand
CACTGATTGGAGCGTAGCGGAGTCAGTGTAGGATTACCTATTGTGGTAGAAAAACATTAGTTTAAATCCGGGAATGAGAACTTGTAAATATGGATAAAAGATGTGTAAAGGAGCCTGTCTTTTGAACTTGTAACTATACTGTATATCTACTTCATTATTTGTCTTCTTACTTCATGACTACCCTTATACATTTTTAGTGTTTCTTGCATGTTTGCTCATTTTTAAGCTTCACCATATTCATTAAGCATGTTATCACAGCAAATGATTTGTTTGGAAGAGAAAAAGACTATGTGGTAGTTGTCTCATTGATATCATAAAATATATTTAATATTTTAAAAATATACATTTCATCACCTAAATCTGATGTAATTCTTATACAAATACCCTGTAACCTCACCAAAAAAAATATACTAGACAGCTGTTTGAAGTTTTCAACTCATCCTTAGGCCTAGAAAAAAAGTATGTTTGTTTCCGCTTTCAGGCTGAAAAAATATAGGGTAGGTCGGTAGGCAAATTTTTTTTTTTTGAAAATTATTTTTACTTCTTTAATCAAAACGTGTATAGAAGTAACATTAATGACAAAAGAAATGGTGTTTTCAAGCATTTCTGTGACTTAAACTTATAATAGAAAGGTAACTCAAACTTCTTTCTGTCTTGAAAAGCTTGTGAAGTTGGAGACTATAATTCCCTGGGTGAAATCTTGCACTACATGGGACAAAAGCATTAAAAAAATTTTTAGGGTCGGCACTATAAATTAGGGTCGGTCGGGAAAGCGGAAACAAACATATTTTTTTTCTAGGCCTTACCATAAAAAAATTCTGTTTTTTGTTTATTATTTTAGGAATAAAGCAGGATTGTTACCCAGACAAATGGCAGCAAGAAGAGGGGTGTCAAAAGACGTCATTCAGTTTTTTCAGCAATTAGAAAAAGCAACAAATAAGGAGAAGAAAGAGAATTTGTCCGTTATTATGACTTTCTTCAAAGAAATCCATGAGGAGCTGGGACGGCGGTACATGATTCTGTTTATCCTTGGACTCCTCTTTATTGTTCTTTATGTCACTGTGACCATCACTGGTATTTCCAGACATTTTGAAACACGGAATCCAATCATTGTGGAGACTCAGAGTATTAAACTGTAATTCAAGAGAGAATGAGATGTCATCTCCTTGTAAACTTGAATATTTTAATTATTTTGTGTACAATTTAATGAACTTATGATGTTATGTTTGAAAAAAAACATTGTAAAGTAAAGGCTTTTAAAAAAAAGTTTTATGTTAATGTTGAATAAAGGCACATCTGATATTTTTTTTTACTATTTTGATAATCACATAATATGCTTTTAATTAAATTTGTGACCTTGATTCAAACAGTTCAAGGTCACTGTACATGTACTGTTAACTTTTGTACACTGATATTGATCAGCTGCAAAGGAGAGCTGTGCAAATTGAAAAGCTTTATATTTTGGTGCCTGAAAATAATATTTTCTTATTTTATATGTTTTCTTATTTAAGAAGTTGTTATGAGCTTCTGCTATATCCCAAGCACAGGTATCAGCATTCAGTGGTGAACTTGAAATTTTTTTTTTGAGAAAAAAAAACATAGACCAAACTAAAGTAGATGATGCATCTAAAGATGGACACTACCAGGCTTGCATTGGATGCTAGTTTGACCATATTCTAGATGATTTAACAAGATAAAGTTTTGGAGCCAATATTTCCCAAATAACTGTTAGCTCTATACCTTGACCAAACTTACATAAATGATTCATCTAGGGGGTCATGGACCTTCCAGATTTTGTCTGTATGCTTGAACTGACCTACGTTCTATAGATGAGTGACCTGGTTTAATTTTTGTTTGGAACAGGACATACCATTTCCAAGTAACTATAAGTCTTATCTATACCAAACTTGTATAGTTATGTTGAGCAATGGTGCCTCTTTCAAAATTGCAAATTTCATGGCCTTTGATATACAACATATATTTAAGTGTCAAGTTGAAGGCTACAGCAGGTGCTTGTTTTCTTCTTTTCTTGTAAAAATTTTGAACAAATTGTGTTTCATAGAATACAAAAATAAGTCTTCTAATAACGGAGCACAATTGGTATCCATGGGAATTTTAGTTTATTGTTAGAAGTGTCAGTCTGATTAAAATGGGCTCTTGATATCAAATACAACTGCATCTTCAATAAAAATAAATGGAACTTGGAAATTTTAACATCTCGTGATTCACTCTGATTCTATACATGTATAATTTCACTGAAGTTGATACATGTTTCAAAATTCTCATTGACAACATTTATATAGTCTTCAGAGACCCAAGTTCTTTCAAAAAACTGTTGGAATCCCAATGGGTACTATTTGTGCTCCTTTAATAGCCAACATCTTTTTACATTCCAATCAAGCAGAATTTATTCTGTAACTCCTACATGAAAAAACACTTTCATTTGCCTTCAACTCAATTTCAGATAAATGGACTTCATTTCATTAATTACATGTAACAGTAATTATTTCTATTCTATGTTTATTCTTTATATCCCTGTGAACTTGAAATAAAAGACACCACAGAGACTGCCACTGATCTGCTTCATATTTGATGTTTTACAGACTATACATGTAGATGAAAAAGACTTCCTAACAATTCATTTGAATTCTACGACAACGAGATAACTTCAGCATTTCCATTGTCATATTTCCTTATAATGCCCCCTTCGAAAAAGTAAGGGCATATTGCTTTGCTGCTGTCTGTCAGTAGGTGACAATCTGTCTGTCGGTCCACCATCATGCAGTTTCCATTCATTTTCTTCACAGAGGTTGCACATATTGAAATGAAATTTGGTATACAGATTCATCATAAGAATATCTAGTTCAAGTTCTGTTTTGGGTACGATTGGACCATTATTTATTTATTTATTTGTTTATTTACTTGTTTTCTTACTTACTCTCTATCATAAGAATATCTAGGTCATGTTCTGTTTTGGGTACCTTTTTTATTTACGTGAAATTTAATCCATTTTGAACAGAATTAAAATTGTCCTTGATCAACATGACACACTTAGTAAAAAAACTTCCAAATTTTTATGCATTTTGCTTCCAAAATATACACTAGCAGATTTAAGGGGGGCGTAATTTTCTTTGCAGAGTTTTTTTTAGCAAGTATGGAAATTTAGCATAAAGTCTTTGAAATTAATCCTACAAAAGTTTTAATATTTAAAAACCCAAGGTCAAGGGCTTTGCTCCCTGTTTTGGTACGATATGACCAGTATTAATTACTCAGTATGCCATTTTATAATAGTACCTGGTTTTACTCTTAAAATACACGAGTTATGTCCCTTGAACTTGAAAATTCCAATTATTTTATATAAATGATTAGTCTTTTAGAATCAATTGATCAGAGGGACATAAATAATCTGTCCTTGATAATCTTGAAAATAAATAATCAAACATCTCTTGTTTAATCTATCATAAGAATATCTAGGTATTTCTGTTTTGGGTACGCTTTTACAGAATTATTGTCTGCAAAAATTATATTGTTTGCATTTTGCTTCCATTAATTTTCTTTGCAGAGGTTGCAACTTATTGAATATATAGGGCTGTTCAAGAAATAATGTCCCTTGAACTGTTCCAATTATTATGACATACAATACAGATATCATATGACATTAAGCTTGACTTTTTCGCATTATTGAATCTTTAATGAATTTATAAAAATTTATGAGACCACTTTTCATCACATAGCTTCATTGTGAGAAGCTGGAATACAAGGGCTATTCGAGACACTGCATGTAAAATGAATGGTAAAGAATCAGTAAACTAGAGTGAAATTAAATGCTTCATTCAAGCTGCTGTAAAACTCGTTAAGAATCCCAAAGAAATATTCACTGAAATATATGTAACATTAACGGAAACCAATGTCTGTTTTATAGACAAATGAGCAGGTGGATTTAAATGATAAAAAATTATATAATGGGCATCAAAAATGGGTACTTCGTTGCCAACAAAAATTGTAACAACTAATATACTGTGCCAATTTTCAACAAATAATCACTGATGATGGTATGATTGACTTTAAGGCACATAGCAAATTTGATAGACATCATATCGGGAGTAGTTCACACCGGTTTAATGAAACATTTGACAGTAAAAAAGCTTAGTACTCAAAGATCACCCTCTGTTTTGAAAAATAAGTTAAAACGACAGCGTGTAAGAATATCTAAACAATTATTTTAAAAAGTGAAAAATTGTAGTTATCCAAGTTTGTTTGAAATTCAAACAGATAATGAAATTTGAATCTATTACTTAAAACCCTCGAAACAAAGTTTACAATAAGATGTACCTGACAAAAATAGCAAAGGTCTAAGAAGAGCAAAGAATTGCAAGAGCACAAAGACAGTTTTATATGCAATTTTCTTAAATATCAGTGGTCCTTTTGTTAAAATTCGTATTCAGGGAGGCAGATTAATTTCTGGAAGGGTCTAGAAAGCAAATTTTTTGCAAAAAAATTGAAAGGTTAATGAGAGGAAGGAACCAGATTCAGGAATCCACTACATTAAATTTCTTCTTGACAGCGTCCAAAACCGCACGCCATGAAGAGTAAAGGAGTTTTGGGGATAAACAGAAAGTGATTTTTTTCACACTAACAATATTTGCCAGATATCTTTTGCCTTTTGACTTGTTTCATTTTCCAAAGTCGAAAAAAACACCTTTCAGAACGAAGGAACTAGTCCAGGAAATCATAAGATCTGCCATTTTCCAGTATATCAATGGTCATACACAAAAATGAGTTCTAAAAACAATCAGAAGTTGGATAAAAAAATTTATCGACATGGCTTTTAATTGAAAGAGAATTTACTAAGTTAAATTATTAAGACTAAATCATCGAAAAGCGTCTTATGCTTCTTTCTGAGCACCGAGGACATTATTTATTGAACAGCCCTCGTATACCAATATATGCACCAAGAATGATCAGTTACTAACGCAAACTACTCTGCACATAAAAGTTGATGTTGCAGGGATTTTCTCTTTTTATTTATTTATTTATTTGTTTATTTACTTGTTTACTCACTTACTTACTCTCTATAAGTATTTAGTAATAACGACTTATTTCATTTATTTATTATCAATCATCGTATGATAAAGGTGGCCAAAGAACAATAACTCTGAAAAAGAAATTTTCCGTTGAGATATAAGCGGCAGGCTAAAATTAAAAAGAAGAACAAAAGGAGTGTTGTTTTAGCCATTCCTTTAAAAACAGAGTTAAAATGAATTTCAAAAAATAGTTTGAGTTTCAGAAACGTCAAGATCAGCAAAGAACTTACAGCACTGTATTTTCTTTTTATACATGATAGATGCGGTCTCTGAAAACATTACCAAGAAGACAGGAAAGCCGAAAGGTATCGAGTTTGACAATACAATTATTGGTTCTTAAGTTTCATTACCTGCAATGATTAATAGTGTAAGAATTTAGGTCATCTACTTCTGGTCGAAATACTGTTGATAGGGAAAATGTGCTTTGAAGAATAATCGGCAAACCCTAACCACAGGGGCATTGCCTTGCTAAAATATTCCAGATATATCCATCGAAAATAGCTTTTATCCAATAAAACCCCAGCTTTCTGCATTGAAACTTAAGATGAATAGTAGTACCCGAGGCCTTCCGAATTGGAAGACTAGTCATCCGGGTGAGTTATCATTTCACACTGTGCAGAAAGCTGTTTTATTGGATAAAAGCTATTTTCGATGGATATATCTGGAATATTTTAGATAGGCTTGGACATTAAGGATTCGTGTAACTTTTCGCAAGTAAGTTGTTTTTTGACTTTTTTTAAAAATCGTGTGCTACTTTCGATTCTTCCCTTGTGTATTTTTATATGTGAAGTAGAGAACAGAGTGGATAAGATGCCCCTGTGCCCTAACGTTAGAATCTTGCTCCTCATGAATAACAAATTCTGTATTTTAAGAAATGTAGTTCAGTAATATAAGTAGGCATGGCTTGTGTTATGCCCTTGTTTTCTGGAGTAGGCCTTTAACATGACCTTTTAAGGTGTCAGAATTTTGAGCCACGATGTTAATTTTCTTTTTTTTTTTTTACTTTCATCACTGTAGTCAGTATAAGCTGGTAGTAAGTATGAGGCTGACCAGTTTCTGTCTTTTCAAAGTATTTAAAAGTAGTCGTGCTTTCGACATGTTAAAATAAAGTCAATGTATTCAATATAGGTCAGTGATGCTAGCTTGACCATTATCTAAACATTAGAAATGCTGACATAAATCGTTGGCTTCATTTTAAAGTTATGTCTCTTATTCTCCAGACTAGAGAATACTGTTTTTCCACAATGGAATCCGATATCCTTTTTATGTGTCTTCCTTTCTGTACGTAACAGCAAACTGTTGTCAAAATAAATACCTGCATTTGAATGTTTTTCAGCATAGAGTTTGTATATTCTGTAGTACTCACTGTGTGATAAAAATTTTACGCTGGTGTATGATGGTCTATAGATATAATATACACACTGTAGTGTGATAGTTTTTTTTTTAGTCCTGAGTGTAATAAGATTCTGAATCATATAAATGAATAAAAATTAAAAACCTTTGTAGAATTTGATGTAAATTATTGATGATAAGAATCATGATCAGCATAAGCAACAAATAGGAAAGGATGTGCAGTGGAAATTACCTGTAGACTTCTTAGATTATTGGAATTAATTTCAGGAATCAAGTTTGGAAGCCAAAATAGGTGAAGTTTATGCTATGAGTATTAGTTTTCAAATTATATGGAGTCAAGCTCCTGAAAAATAAAATTACAATTGTATTCAGTTATAAACAAAACCAGAATGCTGCAGACAGTGTCAGAAACGTTCGGATCCTAGTGAACGAGTACTGTAAACCAACTTTTATTCACGTGCGACAAATATTCGCGAGTTTCGTGACCTACTTTAAGTCGCGATTATTAATCACCGCAAATCATTTATTTTGCTTTGTCTTTGTAGAAAATGTTTCCTTATTCGTGAAAATTAATCGCTGCGGATTGATTTCAAACTGACGAATCGCGAATAAAAGATGACGCGAATAATAGTTGGGTTACAGTATTTTGCCCCCAGGAGCCAAAAACAATAACCAGTGTAAAGTCTAGGTGTCTCCACTACAATAGATATTGTTCATAATGAAACAAGTCCTGGTAACAAATACCTTATGATGAATTTATGTTTAAAAGTAACAATGATTTAAAGAATGGTGATGTGTCTTATACCGATCAATTACAACCGATGCAAAAGGGATTGCCATGTAAGAAACAGCAAAAAAAATCCAGTCATCTCAATATTTAGATATATTTAGATAATGGCTAAAGACAGTGGTAAGCAGTAAGAAACTGGTTATGTGGCTCACCGAATAGGTACATGCTAACATAAGTCCTGTAAAAACAAAAAAATAATATAATTGAAGAAAATCGAGATACTGTAGAAGTACTTTTATATGCATGGTATTAATTTACGCTATTTGTGCGGTCACAAATTTTCAGCGAAAATTAGTCCCATCGAACTTAATTCAAATATAAGGCATATAAGGAGAATCTTAAGATATCCGCATAATTTACTACCATTGGATTAAACAGAAATAGAGATTCCGTGGAATTATGACCCCATGGAAAAAAGTATGTTTACAGTAACTTGTCATGGAAAAGCAGGATTTTTTTTTTTTTGCAATTACAAAGCTGTGTTGATTACGGAAAATTTAAACCACAATTTTTTAGAACTGTAAGTTGAAATTTTATTACCGTATAATCCCTATTAACCGCCCCTGCCCCTATAAGGGCCCCCTTAGGTCCTTTTCAATTGTCAGGAAATAAGGGCCCCCTGTACAGTGATTTAAATTATCTAGAAAGACTATAATCATATCAAAAGTCTGCAAAATTTTGAAGAAATTGAAAATGAAACTTGCTGATTATCCAATTTCTTTGTGGAAAATGATTCATTTAGCATACCTGGTACTTTGGGTGGATTATCTTCATTTAAAGTAAAGTTAGACATTATTTTGGAGATTCTTTGAATTTATTAAGGTCTTCCGACTTCCTTCGGAAGACCTTATTGTTTTCCGTCGGTTTCCTATTATTATTATTATTATTATTATTATTCTTTTTTTGAGTTGGCTCGCGGGATTGCCATGTCGACATAGACATTTTCAGAACTGTAAAATTTTGCACGCATTCATCAAGGTGATCCATACGCCAAATATAATAGTTCTAGCAAAAAATGCTTTGGTTTGTGTGATTGTATAAACTTAAGAGGTAAAAACTGTATAAAATTTCATACTGTTACATAATTTATGCCTTCATGCTTTCAAAGAAATTTTTGATTAAATACCTGTATGATGTACAATTACAGCGTAAAATATGTTCAAGCCTAATAAAATAATATAATCTGAAGTGTATTTTTAATTGACCTAGAATAATCCCTAACACAAACACCTGCTGCTTTCATTAGCTGCAGCTAGTTGTTGTTGAAAATCTATTTTTAGAATCCAGATTTGCTGTGGGAATCTTTAACCTAATTATTCCATAACACTGACCACTTCAGCTAATGTGCTGAAATTCATCATAGAATCCAGTTACAAAATATAAGGCATATAAGTGCCAACCTGTATTTATAAAAGAAAAGCAATATACACTTTATTTATGAACCGAACATGGATCAGACATATAATATTTAATCTCTTAAGATGCAAAATAAACTGAATATATTAAGGTATGGTGCCCAGATGTATGAAAAAGCTCAGTTGACTCGAGCGAGTCAACTCGCAGGCCCTTCAGGCCTTTGATTCATTTCCATGGCGATATCTCCGCTGTGACTGTACGGATTTCAAAGATTTTTACAGGAAAGATGCACCAGGTTAATATCTCCAGACGTGTTTTTCATTTTTTCAAAATTTTCTTCCGTTCGCGATTTTTGGGGAAATTTGTATTTTTTAAATGGATTTTTGTACACAATTTTTCTCGAAAACGGCCAAAGATATGACATTGAAACTTATGGACATGAAAGACCATCACATGTAGATGTGCCGAACGTCCTTCATTTTTTGTCGTTCCTACTTCCGGTCGCAAACGGAAGTGAATTCTAAAAGTCTAATTTTTCAACTTTTTTGTTTTTCAATATTTTTTTCTTCGGATTTACAGGGTTTATAGAGCGTCTTCAAAGATATCTAAATATGTTTTTATTTTTTTCATGCGTGCGTTTATTGCAAAGATATGACCGAACCATACTTTGTCTTACTGTCGGGGGTTCAAAATTTTGAAATTTTTTTTTTGTTTTTGTCTTTTTTCAGTTGCAAATTTCTTTTCACTCTTTTATAACATGTGTGGAAGATTTTGCCGATTTTTAAAAGCTATATTTGGAGATATTTTGTGAAATACCTGACGATCTGTGTTAGAAACTGCTGTAAATGAACGTAAACGAAAAAATACATTATGAAATCTATTTCATGGGATGACGCAGACAATATGGAAAAAGAGAAGTCGGTCGGAAGACCTGCTTGTTGCACCAGCAACAAGAATGCATCTAGTTATTATTATTTTTTTTCAAAATATTTTTTGAAGTTAAGATATGATATTAAATATTACAAAGAGAATACCAAAATAACCACCCCCTTTTCGCAATTTTCTAAGTGCCCGGGGCGGTTAATAGGGATTATACGGTATTTTGATCAAGCAAACCAAAAAATTCTTCAAAGCCTCTACTTTTACAAACAGTAAGTGGTCGAAGATCGTTCATAATCATGTTTGTCATAGCATCTTTTTTTTTCCAGCTCTGCACTTAAGATTTTTTGTGGAGAATTTACCGGGAAAAATTTCATTGAAAATTCTGTTATGTTTGACAGATGTCTGCATTTGATATGATACATCATATTTGATGTACGTTCCACTGCAGTTCCATATAATTGACTTTACATTCAATTATCTGTTTTTCATGCTTAAATTTTTCAAAATATTCCAAAACTGTAGATTTAGGAGGCATGCATGTTTACTGAATAAAATGGGTTTGCAAATAATTTCCTTTGACCTATCGAATTAATATTCTTTGTCATTGGACATTCAAAAAAAAAATGAACTAAATACAGTTCCTTTTCACCTACAAAGTTAACAATTTAGAATTGTAGAAAGGCTTGACTTGTTTAGTTTTGTTGGTGATCATGGCAATGATAGCAGAATGAATCAAACTGAGATTATGAGCTTTATAAGTTATCTCTCTTTGGACCAGTCTGAACCCCCTTCAAAATCCTAGGAAATTCATTCACTTCTCAGTCTGGTAGTCAGTAGAAAGTTAAATAAAAACAAAATTGCATTTTTTTTTTTTAAGAAATGAAATACTTGTCATTCTTGCATATACATGAATGGCATTATTGTGCTCTCTCTCTCTCTCTGGTTTGTGGGGATTGTAACAAATAACCTCATATTGAAATGAATTTTTCATTGTCATTTTACAGGTTTTTCCATTGTGTCTCATTGATGTGAAGGAAGACATGAAGTTGCTGTAAATTCAGAACAAGGGTAAGTAGAAAGAAGTTGCTAGAAAGTCTGAATATCTCTCCATGTAGAGGTAATGTCTGGAATTCGATTAAAATTTGGTGAATTGATTTTAATTTAGCAAAATACCACAAAAATACCACAAAAATGGACAACTGCAGTGATATTCTCTTGCCATATTTTACTGGAGAAAAGTTGAATTTTTAGCTCCCCTTGAAGAAGCTTAATTGCTAACTGGTGTCAGAGTCAGTGCTGCAATTTTTGGATGAGTTGCATGGCTATAAATCTAGTATGTTTCATTGTCAGGTTTTAGATGCTGCATTCTTATTCATGTGTTTGGAGCTGGTCAAAGTTTTAAGAGCTTTCCCAAGTACAAGTATGGTTATAGCGAACACACTTATAGCGAACTGAAGCTTACAATGCAGTGAATTTTATTTCCTATGACTTTAAAATATATTATTAACTAAACCGATACACAAATGTAATGAATCACACTTATAATGAAGCAAACTCGTCCATCCCTAGCACTTTGGTAGAGACATGTTTTACTGTACCTATAAGCCTTATGGGGATCTACTATACCTGATTAGATTGTGTATCTACTTGAGGTATGAATTGCTTTAGATGTTAGGTCTGACCTTTATTTTCGAATAGAATAAACTGGTTAAACATTCAGTGCAGAGTACCCATATGCCCATCTTTGAAACCACGGACAAAATGTACAATCCTCTCCCATTCTGACCATGGTTGAATGGGAAGAGAATATTTTGTAGCTCATTACAATACTGACCAATGCAAGTGAAGTAAAGTCAGAAAATGAACTTTGATGAAACCTCTCAATACCCAATTGCAGTTTGTGAAATATTTTTGTCAACTGATGATGTCAGTTGTTGTTTTCAATTGCAATAGAAACAAATATTGTCATTCACTGAACATGATATCACAGCATACAGGCATAATTATTCAAGATTCGACTTTGAACCTAGGCTTGAGATGATGCCATATGCCTAACCTGGACCAAACTTGAATGGATGATGCATCCTAGTATGCACTATATCAGACTGGCTTTGTATGCTGGATCTGATCTCTATATCTATATTGAGTGATTGATCAGATTAATGGTTTTCAAGCAGTTTCATTCCCCAAAAACTTGACTATTTTGTCACACATTGAATCCAAAGACCATGTTTAAAAAAAAATTAATAGCCTTATGTAAGCTTAATCAAAGAGTGTCTGCCCTCTGTTGTGTGTCAACTGTTCACATTTTTGACTTCACCTCATGAACCACTAGACAATTTTTAACCAAACTTAACAAAAGCAAGTATGTGTAAAAGGAAGTTAGGTTCGTATAATTAAAGTTCATGTCCCCTTTCAAGGGGAGATAATACAGATATAAGTGTAGATTCACAATTGCTCAGATAATGTCCCGAGGTGTAGGATGGGGTCACAATAAAAAATCATTTGGGGGGTGGGGGTGGTAGGAAAAAGTTAAAAAAATAATCATTTATGACCATGATTTGTCATTTAGGTATCTTAATTCAGTTACTGCTGCTCTTAGTGTATGTATGGGCAACTGTTCAGTACTGAGCTGATTTTTTAGTTCACCTCAACAAAGTTTGGGGAGTTTATGTACCACCACAGGAGTCAGTGTCAGCATCCCAGCTAAATTTTTTGAAGCAGATTCTTTTTCAAGTACTTCTATGCCCTACATCAATCAAAAATACATGGGTAATGCTTCTAGTATGTTTTATTGTATCAGTCACGGTTTGAGATTCTGCAATTTCAGCCAAAGAATGACCATGTTAAAATTTTTATACGCCCGTCTTAAGACGGGACGTATTATGTTATAGGCTTCATGTCCGTCCGTCTGTCTGTCTGTCTGTCTGTCTGTCTGTCTGTCTGTCTGTCTGTCCGTCTGTTAGCTTTTCTCGTGTCCGGCTCATAACTTGAATACTATAAGGCCTAGAGTTATCAAACTTTGTCAGCTGATACATCTTGGGTAGAAGGTGTGTCGCGCACAAAAAGTAGGTCGCTCTGACCTATAATTAAAAAGTTATAGCCAAATATGGAAAAATCCTGTCCGGTTCATAACTAGAAAACTATTAGATTTAGAATCATCAAGCTTGGCCAGTTTATGCATCTTAGGTAGAAGGTGTGTCGCGACCTATTTCAAGGTCACTGTGACCTTTAATTTAAGTGGAATTTTTAAAAAGAAATGTCTTTTTTTCTATTCATTTACACATTCAAAAAAATGTAAAACTATTGCACTAACCTTATTAGAAAAATGTTAAATTAAGAAAATACTTATTTTTTTAGCATATATACTTGACAGCAATCTATAACAAATGTAATGTATGTTAGAGAAATTCCACCACTCCCATGAGTCTAATTATCAAGCACTGGTCAAGAAGAATTTTGATAACAGAAAATTGCATGTCAAATTAGAGAGAGAAATTAATGAGTTTAGTGTGAGGAGTAGCTGTAAGAGCATCAGTGCTATCTATATCCCTTGAGTATTGGGCCAAATGGGTAAGCCTTTTGGATTAAAAATAGCTCTTCTTGGATAGCCAAAGTTTTAAAATGAATTTGATGAGAAGTAATTAAAACTAATTTGATATTGCATATTAAACTATTACATAATATTGTGAACTTAAAAATTAATTTTATGGGGGTAGGGGTTGAATCTGCATGTCCATGTGAATTGCATATTAACAATTAACTGTCTGACATTAAATCTAAAAAAAAAAATCATTGATGTTTTATACGTTTTAAAAATGTTTTATGGTAGATAGTGCAGATCCAATAATCTTTTGGGAGTAATGAGTAGACAAGCATCCAGTTAAAGATTAATTAATGTGTTCAATGTAGGAAGGCTAGCTGCATGTCTCTTTCATTACTTCAGAGCATGCTCTTAATTGTCTCCTTCGGGAATTAGACAGAAGAACTGTTGGTCAGTTTATATTTGATGGCCAGCCTTTTATTTCCAAAATTAATTAGGTATAGATTAAGTTGTGAAGATTAATTTGATATTGTTTAACATGATAGGCATTTGGCAAGGTATAGAAATCTATGAATGATGCAATATTTGTTATAATTAATGCCTACACCACATGAGATGGATAAACAAATTTTTTAAGGTGTGTAAAAATCATTGAAATCTTAAAATCAAGGTTGACATGATTTTCCTGCACTTTTAACTGTTTAAGATACATTATAATTGTAATTTTTTGACGGGGGCGTATCATGCTGTGGCGTGGCACTTTATTAGAGCAGGTTAAAGGTTCTGGAGCAGGTTTCATAGTTAATACATCTGTATCAATAAGACCTTAATTGACCAAACTTAACATGGATGTTGCATCTAAGAAGAAACACTACCAGGTTTGATTTGGATGCTGAATCAATTCTTACACAGAATGTATAATGTCAGTGATTTAAAAAGTATGATTTTATTTAGATTGGATGCTGAATATGACCCACAATTGCTAAAGTAACTATTGGCCCTAAGTTGAACAAACTTGCACGGATGATACATCTAAGGATGCAAACTACTGGACTTGCTTTGGATGCTGGATATGACTTACAATATCTGGATAAGTGACAAAGTTTAAGTTGTTGGAGCAGGTACATCTGCATGTTCTAAATTTTAAAAATAATTTGTCCTATGTTGACCAAACTTGCAAGGATAATAGATCTAAGGATGTACACTATAAGTCTTGCTGCAGATGATGAATCTGATGTATATTGTCCACAATATAAGTGACCATGCAGGTTTGAATTTTGGTGCAGGTGCATTCTAAGTAATTTTAAGGCCTATTTGAACCAAACTTGCATGGATGATACATGAAGGAATGCACACTTCCCAAGTAGCTCCAAATTCTGGATTTGACCAACATTTTCCAGAAGGAGTGACCAGGCTGGAGTTTTTTGACAAAATTCATTATCAAGAAACTATGAGGCCAGTTTGAATCACAGTCTGATGCATCAAGGGATGCTCACTACCAGATTTGCTTCATATACACAATTTGACATATTTTTCAGATATTGACTACATGTAGGTGACAGTAGATGAAGCAGTGTACTTCAAGCCGTACCTAGATCACACTTGCATGGATGATGCATCAAGGGATAAACTCTCAAACTTGCTTCAGATGACAGATTTTAGTAATATTTTCTAGATGAATGACATGTTTTAAATCTTCAGAGAAGTCTTTTTGAATGTGCATATGCTTTTATAAACTCACCTGAGCTGAAAGCTCAAGTGAGTTTTTTGATTTTATTTGATATTTTGTCTGTAGTCTATCTGTCTAGCTGTCTGTTACAATGGATGTGTTTAAACTTTTCACATTTTGACTTCTCCAGAACCACTGGGCCAATTTTGCTACAAAGCATTTTTGAGTAAAGGGGATCAAATTTAATCAACAGAAGGGCTATGCCCTCATTATGTGGGAGATGATTAAGAATAACTTAAAATTTTGCAGCATCTTGAAAAATCTAAAAAAAAAAAAATAAAATAAAAAAAAAAAATAAAAAAAAAAATAAACTTGGTCCAGAAAAGTTGAATCTTATGAAATCTTCCTTAGATTATGTTGATTCAGTTTTGTGTGACTCCTGGGGGTAGAGTAGGCCACAATAGGGAGAAAAGGTTACATATTATCATTATCTGGAAGCATATTATTATTTCTTTGTCTTAAAATGATCACCATATGTTCTGTTAAAGACGGTTGATTCAAGAAAAAATGAAGCAGCACTATGTTTTATTTTTTTCTCTGATTTCATCCATTGATTGATTTCTGTCCATTGTTATTTTCACACTCTTGGACTTCCACATACATGTATTTCAAACTAGCATGTCTGTAGGTGAATTTGTATCACCCCAACTCATCAATATTTTTTCTCCCCACTTTTGCCTAAAACAAGGACTGTTGGAGACAAGAAAAGTTTAATGGTAAATTCTTCCCTTTTTTCCAAATCTTTTTCTATTAGTTTTCCACCCAGTTATTTTGTTTTTAAGTGGGGAGGGGGGGGGGAGTAATATCCCTGAATTAATTTGATTTATTGAGCCACTTTCGTAGTGTTGTGAATTTTCATATTTACATAATGAAAACACAAAAATAAAAGCAAAACATAGATAAAAGCTTGAAAAGGAGTGAAAGGGCAGTTTATATTTTTTTAAAGAATATTTATTTCCTTTCAAATTGATATATGTCTTGACTAAAAGGTTCATTCAGCATTTCAGCATTTAAAAAGTGAATTAAAATTAGCAAAAACAATTAATTTTAAACTGTATTATGCAGTAAAATTTAAATTAAATTTTAAGAAATACACCCTATTTGAACATGTTCCTTATGACTCATAGAGCAGGTTTTTTATGAGCGCCCTGATACCTGCCTGTCTGTATACAGGTAAATACAGGTAAAAAATGACTGACATGTGTAGATAAACAGGCAATATAGCAACCAACAAAACCTGATGGGGAATATTTAATCTGAATAGACGGCCTGTCACTGGGGACAGAATTTTTAAATTTAAATATAAAAGCATCACTCAAGCATGTAGGATGTACTTTATTTTCAAAACAGAGGGTTAGAAAGAGTGGAGAAGATAAAGGCATTTGAATTTCACATGTTTTGTTTAGTCTGAAAGATTTTTTTTTTCACTCCGCTTTTCACTGATAACCTGTGACAATAAGCTGTCATGTGAATTGTGGAAATTATTCAAAAGCTTGATTACATAACCTCGAGGCTTTTTTTCCCTTTTACACTGTGGAGATGCCTGAATCCAATAGACATTTTTCTGTGTCTTGGTTAACATGCTGAACTCTTGTGTTAGACTCTTAATCGAAGTTGAAACATGCATTCAGAAAACTGCACATGATCTGGAAAAAAAATTGATTTGTGCAGGTTTGTGTGTTAGTCGAGAAGCTGTCAAAAGAAATAATGGAGGAATGTGCTTCTGATTTGTATTATGTAATACACATTTTATCCAGTGGTGATGGAAGATATTGATATCAGAAAATTCAACTCAATATTTCAATGCTGTAGATTTTGATAAAAATAGATCGGTGCACAAGATGAATTTGTTGGAATGTGCATGATGGGAAGATATGTGTATCATTAACGGCAGATTGCAACAATTTTCATTTCTATCCGAAGGGGAGATGAGACTTTTTTTTATAACTTCAATATATTTCATAAAAACTTGCAAAATTGCAACACAATAATTATCATGCAGGTTTAGATTAAAAAGAAACATGAAACAATTGTGTCAGATTCTTCGATCGATGCAATCAAAACTGGATTAATTGAAGCTGGTGATCAATTAAAATTCAGGTTTTTATACCGTTACATAATAGTGAATGGAAATTTATATCTGTGATCAATAACATCAGAGTTTAGATAGAAAATTCAAGTACTATTTAGAAATTTTTAATGGAAGTGGCATTTCCATTTTATTTTCTTTGCCAAGAAAGGCCGATGATTGATGCCCCAGAGTTATGTAATATTTTTTTCATTTAAAAAAAAATCCCACTGCTCTCCAGAGAAATTAATATGTAAAGAGCAGATATATTGAAATAAAATAATGAAACTTTGAAAAGGGAATATATTGTGTAAGTAGGAGAATATGAGATATGTTTGTGCATGACAACGAACAGTGAGACTAAAAATGCAGTCGAGAAAATAAGTCCTACAAGCTAACATCCGACCCTATCTCGAAGAATGAACAGGTGAAAATTAAATGTGAATGCAAAAAGAAAATAAAAGTGGAATTTAAAGAAAACAACCCTCACCGGCCGAGTGTTTACATTCATTTCGGAGGATTACGGCTTTGACCTTCGTATATGATGGACCCATGGTTTGAAAATTTTAAACTGTTGCTAACTTACTGGTTAATGTCTACCAACAGGGACAATATGTCGGAGGCTGCTAGTGCTGTGTCAGCCCTCCTGTCCTACGGTCAGCAGCAGGTGCCTCCTCCTCAGCCCCCACCCCCAGGCAGACACCCCTACAGCTTGCCCTCTATGGGAGGGATGTCCCTGCCAGTGGAGACCCCCAGCAGTGCCTCTCAGTACTCCAGGAATCCCCAGGGTAAGTATCAATAGACATAGAGCTAGGAGGATCAAGCTGGAGGCCAGGGGTTGAGATATCTAAAACAATGCTTGTTCAGTGTTGTTGAAGTATAGAGTAAAGTTTTATACATGTAGATAAAAAAGCTATTGCTTGTTGTCAGTTTCATTAAAAATTGCCAGTAACTTAGATTCTCCAACCGTATATAACCACCAATGTACTCTCTTTTTTGTGACTTCAGGTCTCTTTATCGAAAATGAAAGTAAGCTTTTTTCATTAAATTTAGTATAATTATTGTGCCAGTGAAATCTAAATATAATTTATGGACATCATCTCATACTTTGTGTATTCTCTGAGAGTGAAAGGCATATGGAATCTTTAACATCTTTGAGTGCTTTTCTTGATAAGATGCATCATGTTTCTTCGCTCACCTGAACCTGAAGCTCAAACATACCGTATAAGTGCCATGGAAATTTTAGCGAGATGTAATGTTAGCGATTTTTATAATGCTCACTAAAGAAGCTACATGTATTACATATAAAATTCAATTAATTTTTAGTGATATTCAATTTTAGCGATCTCAGCACCCTCGCTAATAATGCCAAAATTAAATCCTTGCAAAAAATTCTGCATATACGGTATATGCACTTTTCTGATCTAATTTACCTTAATCTATCATTGGCATGCAGTGCTCAGTATCATTGGTGTTGTAACTGTATAAGTTTTACATTAATTTTCATCTCCTTTTTTGAACCAATGCTTTGCAAGGGTAACTTTCGATTAAACTTGGCACAAAATATCTTTGGATAAAAAGGATTTGAGATGGTCAAAAGAAGGACCTTGTCCCTTTCCAATGGGAGATAAGCAAGGAAAGGAAAGAATAGTAAATTCTTCTTCCCAAGAACATTGGACTGAGAAAGATTAAACTTGACTGTACCTGACATTGTGCAGATTCAAGTTTGCTCAAATATAGGCCACTAGGATAGGCACTAGGCTGGAACCACAATAGGGCATGAAAATCTTTTCAAGAGAACAGTAGAATAAACATCATTGATATTGGAGCATCTAGATGTTGTGTAAATTCAGGTTCAATTAATTAAATTGTTATCCCTTGACTGGCTTAAGCTAGGTTGAGGTCAGCATATGAGATAATTTTTTATGAAAATGAAGAAGGAAAAATATTTTGAAAATCTGCTGAAGAATTATCAGGGCCAAGGTGACTCAGGTAGGCATTGTGGCCCATGGGCTTCTTATTTTAATTATGAAAGTGAAGCAAACATAAATACTTGTTCATTGGAAGCTCTGAATGTAAAACTTGTACAGCCTCTCCATTAGTTACATAATAATTAAATACAGAATGGGGATAGTGATGCTGCATGTATTGCATTAAATCTCTTATTGGTTACAAGTAACATAAAATTAAGGTGGTTACCATGGTGAGGCATACTCATTTTAAAAATTGCTGTTGAGAATTGAAATTTCAATAAAGTGCAGGGAGTACAAACATCATAAATTTTTATGTTATTGAAATTTACAGATTACATAATGCAAATATTGAATTTTTTTAAAACAAAGTGCATTTCATTAAAAAATGCAATTTAATTCCTACATTGCAAGACAAGTGTATTTAAAAATCACAATAAAATAGATTAACAGTTATTCCCCGAGCTGTAAAGTGCAGTAAACATGAATTTATTGGTTTTGACACATTTGCACAAATATTATGAATCTTTAATTTTTGTGTCTGTATTAAAATGAACTTTTATTAAAAAGTGTGCATTTGGAAATTAACAGAAAATACATGTAGATGTTTGGAAAATAACAGAGTATAGATAACCATTTTTATTATAACATCTTTAGAAGTGCAAATCAAGGTAACATTATACACTATACCAGCAGTTGATCGATCTTTGTAGATCTGAGTATGCCACACCCTGCAGATAACCCTGACCTTTCTACAGATGACCCCCAGCTGTCCTCGAGTGACCAGCCCTTTATGGAGGTCAATTCCACCATCCACCCTGACCGCACTCACATCTGTCCAAACTGTAGCAAGGGCTTCAAGAGCAAGCAGCAGTTAGCTCAGCACAGCCTGGTGCACACGGGGATACGCAGGCACATTTGTTCCTTCTGTGATAAAGGATTTAAGCAGCTTTGTCACTTGCAGCAACACCTTAGGATACACACAGGTATAACATATATGAAAATTAGATTATGGCATCAAAGCAATCTACATAAAATGGAAGACTTTGGTCTGCTCCTTAGGATCACTGCAAAAAGGATCAAATATTCTGCTCTCGTTTGTCTTCAAATAAAATTTTATTTAACATAGACTTGTAAATAGTATGTCTATCTATTGGAATGCATTTGGCAACCAACAGATATATAACAGATAAATTGTCAAAACCTAATTAGTAATACAATGTAATGCGTATGATACCTTATGTTGACAAGACCTTGCTCATTGTCAAGCTATGGTGCTATCGGTTCAAATTAACAGTTGGTCACTTTGAAATGATAAGAAACGAAAAACAGTATGTTTGACATCATTGGCAATTTCCATTGGCTTTTATATCTAAATATAAGGTCAATATGAGATGAACCCTTATATAAATTTGCAAGATCCTTTGTTAATTGATCTAAGTAAGCAGATCAAAGAATCTAATTTTAATTAAATTAATATTGAAGTATCAAAGAATGCACATGGATAATGCAAAATTGAAAGTAGTGATCACTCATAATCAGAATAAATAGGTAACTGTACATGCAAGACGTGAGATGATTTTAGCTGAATTCTTAACAGTAAACTTTTCAAATTTTTTACTTCTTTTCCAAGACCAATGGGTTGATTTCAAACAAAACTTACCACAAACATTCTTGGTGAAGGGGACTCAAGTCTGTTCAACAAAAGAACGTGACTTTCTCTTTAGGGGAGATACTGTAAATGTATTATATTTAGCGTGTGCGATATTTGGCGGAAATTTACTTTTGAATAAGTTAGGGTAGATTTGATTTAGCGCATTTCTTCATATTCTTATTTAGTAATACGTCGTGTATATGTGCAAGACATTTAGCGTTGTACTTGATTTAGCAGTTGCTGCATTCCGCCAAAGCCGCTAAAAAGAATATACAGCCTAATGTAATGTTTACAGTAGTTTATTAAAATATCATGAAAACTTTGTAGCATCTTTTAAAAAGCTTACTTTTGTTATGCCTGAAAAGATGAAACTTAAGTAAAAGCTCTTTTTACACTGGTAAATAAGCTTATAAAGAAGCAAAATTGTTCATCCCAGGCATTTTCGTATAAGGATATTTTACTATATTAGGTAGAAGTGGTTTTAATTTCTGACCATTATCATAATATGAATAAAAGCAGCATCCCTGTATTGTAGGTGAGAAGCCGTACCGCTGTTGTTTTGATGGTTGTGACCGGGCCTTTGCTCAGATGGCCAATCTTCATCATCACATGAGAAACCATGAAGACCATGTGAAAAAGGCAGCAAACAAACAATACCAGTGTTCTGTCTGTAGCCGGGCCTACACCAACGAGAGCAGTCTCAAAAATCACACACTCAAGGTCTGGCTTACCTCTCAATTATTTCTTAATCAAAAGTGTGTTAACTTTAACATCCGTGATTTATAAACCAAAGTTTCTTTGAATTGGAATGGCACATCAGTTTCAGCTGAAGGTACATCAATTACCACAGCACCTTTAAGAAGTCATGGAGGGGCTTATACTATTTATTTATTAATGAATTGCAAATTGAGTTAAATTCAACGCAAGAACACTGCATAAAATGCTTATATATCATTTATAGATTATTTGCTTAAGGGAAAAAAAATTTGAAAATTTAATTTTTGAAACAAAATACAATAAAAATTTATTTTTTCAACAAAATTAATATGATTCAAAATTTTATGTCCTAAATATGTTGAAAATTCTTCAAAACAACATCTAACAATGATGTTCTTTTTTAACTAAAATGAAAAAGTTGCACACTTGAAATGGATCTTTCCTACTCCTTGTTCTACATGTATATCTGTTTATGATTGCAGATGCATGTAAATGTACGTTCTTTGGAAGCTCCATATCCTCTTCCTTACAAACCAAGGAAACCAAGGCAGTCCAGCACGAATAACTCTATGGTAACCAAAGAGAAGGATTTCCCAACATCAAGAGGAAGCTCCGTACCCCTTTCCTTTGTTAGTGACCCAAGGGCATCTAACTTCAGTCGTTTTGTTGACCTCCACAAAGAAACTCTGTCTAGACCAATGGATTCAAATCAACTTTCACCAAATATGGCTGCTGAGCAATCTAATAATATATCCTCCACTACTATTCTGCCATCGTCCCATCACATGCAGACACCTCTCATTCCCTCTCATCACCTCCCCCCTCTCTCCCTCATGCCCACTAACGTCCCTCCCTCCTTGATGTCACCCTCATTTATATCTCATCTTCAACAGGCTGTACAGAATAGTTCAGGACATGCCAACCACTTACTGTCATCGACACGACCCACATCACAAGAAATGAGATCCTCCCCTCATCCTCAGCCACCCCAAACCAGCAGTAGCTCTCGTGTCACACCCACCCCTCAAGATCAGAGATCCACCCCCCAGGGAACCTTGTCATCCCAAACCAACAGAGATTCTAGCACTCCCCATAAAGAAGCAGCAGAACCAGCCACCAGTTTGGGTGTTCCCTTTAACCCCCCACTGCCCCACCCCTTCACCGTCCCTCAGACTTCCCTACCCCTGTCTCTACCCTCCAGACTGAACTCACACTTTAACTGTCTTTTGAAGACAACCTCTCCTGCTCACGTGGATTTTTCATGACAGAGTGAAGCTCACAACTAGTCTTTTCAGCAAAGTAGAACAAAGTATAGTAACCAATTTTAATTATTTTGTATTGACAATATTTTTGCTGTGAAAGCAGCGCTAATTTTTACACAGAGTGTATTTTTATTTCTGTACTACATGGTAGTATGGCTTTGTTTGTTGTTAAAATGTTATAAAGTTTGTGTACTTATGTGTATATGTATTATTCTTAGTGTAACTTGTTAAAATTTTATTTTAAACAGTTATTACCAAATTGAAGTACACAGTACTGTACATAATCAGTCTTCCCAATTAACTGATTAGTGTAATCATAAATTAATGCATTTGAAGCAAAGCTTCTCTGTGTATTCAAATCATACATTTTTGTGTTTTTGAATTGTCTAACAAAAAGCAGCACAAAAATTTTATATCAATGTTGATCAAAGATTTTCATTGATCTTTTTTTGACATTCAATTAGAATAGGGCAAACTGGTGCAACATTTTGATAAGTTTTCATAATGTGATGAAATGCTGTCATGATTAAAAAGTGCAGTAAAGTTGTAAATAATAATGTTTGATAAAAATATACTCTGTAAAGTGCAAGAGTTTTTTGTAGGAAAAAAAGATGCCTTTAGTCAACCCTGGATCAGGGTTCATTCTTTATGACGTGTGTTGATCTCAGACTCTCGGATGATACATTGTATTTAGCTTTCTAACATTGTGCTAACACACAGATAAGAACAACAAAAAAAAAAACAAGACAATTATTTAAGATCATGGGATCTTAAACACTGTGTACAATCTGATAAGATGGTTTTATAAGCAATCTTACCCTGAGCCAGATATAATAATCACTATCCTTTCTATTGTTAAAGTGTATGTAAGTGATACATATGTATCTATGTGTTTGTTTGTTTAGATGATTTTTGTTTGTTTAGTTACCAGCATAATTCTATGCAATACTTGTGTTCTCCTATTTATACAAAAATTTCTTTAATTTCAAAGAATTGGCTTTTTTTTTTTTGAAATACCAAGTGGAATTTATCTATCATTATTTGATAATTTTCCCAGAAAAATGTTTGAATTTTATATTTTCTTACAAGTACTTAAGTTGACTTAGTTAATCAAAAAAGTATACATTAGCCTGCATAATATGTTGTTGACGATCAACTTTTATACAGAATATAACCACAATGACGGGGTTAGATGCTGAATTTTATTGCATTTTCTGGTGTAAATCTTATTGACATTTTATTTATATTTGTTGACTTATTTTGTTGGTTTTATAGAATCTCCATGTTTTATAAGTACACAAGGGACAGAGGGATTAATTTCAGTTCTAAGAACTAGGTTATACCAGGATTTTTTCTTAAATAATTCAATGGAAAAAAAAGCTGCCGCACCACTTTATAATGGGTAGATAACTCCACCTTTTTAGTGCTAAGTTCTATATGCAGTGTGGAAAGCAATATTCTGCATCAGCATACATCAGGGTAACTCTAAATTAAATCTTTCACTGTATAAATGTATTTTAAAGTTAAGGTAAATTGAAAGAGAGTAGGTGAGTTTTGTAACAGTGTTGTTTAAGTATGTGGGGAAATTTGGGATAAATAAATATGTAGATATTGTGTACATGTTCCAGTAACCTGTGTGATCCTCTGTCCCAGTTGTATAGTCCAATCTGCTTGGTTTCATACTTTGTTGTCATCAGTAGAATAAATGAAATAATAGATGAGTTGATTTGTTTTTAAGTGACCTCGACTTTTGTGAAAAGAAATAAAGGTCATAGTACACTGTGTCCTAGTAATAAGACCAATGATGTTTACCAACTAAAGGCTTAATTTAGAATTTGTTTTTGAATACTGGATGACCTATATTGCATGGAGAAGCCAGTTATAAATTCAAACCAACTGTACTAATACTAGCCTAGGTACAATTGCAAGAGAATTTGTGTACAAGCACATTATCTCCTGCAGTTTTGGCATATCTTAATGGCATCCAGTCTTTAGGAAAAGTTGCAACTAGTGCTACTGTACGCCTAAATACAAAAGGGGATCAGCACCAGGTTTATGCGGTATTGTAAGATATATATAAGGCATCCTACCAGCCCAGGTTAGGCATTAACCATTTGGCTCAATTGGTATAGATTACATGACTGATGCTAGAGGTCCACAGTTCAAATCCATTTGGAGACTCGGACCTGTCCCGATTTCATTTGGTATCCAGTGTGGGACCTGGGAATTCTCTAGTGGGTGAAATTGATTGCCCCTAGAATCTTGCCCCTCAGGCATTTGCACTTCAGAAGAGATGAGGTCATTTCATTCTATGGAGGGGAACATGGTAGTGCAAGATATACAGCAATTAATATACTAACTTGCATGGGCATGTGGGTAAATGCTTTAGCTTGATAAGTGGACATGTGCACATTCATTCTTAGGCACAAATCTGTCTCTGAGTCTGTTTCAGTTATCCTGTAGTCTGTACATATGATTACTTGGAATGACTTGTGTATGAGATACTATTATTTAAAATCTTGAAGCTGAATTTAGTGGTAAATGTACGTGACTGAAAAAGAAAAATTTGCATCTGAACAAGAAATTGTGGCCAATGTATGGACACCGAATGTTCGGTGAATGATCCGGAAGTGCAAGAAAAAGATGTCTGAGCCTGTTCATTTATTTTCCTATTTATTTACAAATATAGTTTCAGTAAAACATTCCGAGCAAAAAGAAACAGCTTTCAAAATGGTTAAGATTTCAGTGTATTGATAAACTTTCAAAACACATTGTGTTTATAACCTAGCAATATAAAAACATACAGCAAAAAGTTTCCCATGGTCATCAGTGTATTGATAAACTTTGAATATATCAAGCTTATTTTCACACATTGTGTTTATAACCTAGCAATATAAAAACATACAGCAAAAAGTTTCCCATGGGTTTTATAAACCACCTTGGGGTATTTATTTTGTGCAAAAACTGACAAGGATATAAAAAGCTTTTAAAATTTGCTTAAAAACAACTTTTAGGAAAAAGTGTTAAAATTGAGATGTATAGCTGTAAAATGGCTTCTATTAATATATAATTTCTCACTCCTCTGAAAACATATTACGAGTCAATCATAAGTCGTTGCTATGACATTTAAATATTTACATCTCTTAAAATATCTATATCTCTTAAAATATATGTGTAAAAATATATTTGTTTCATCACAGACAACCTGGTCAAATAGACAAAAACACAACCATATGAAATTTTACATTAAACTTCTGAAAAAGAAAATTTGATTACTTAAAAGAGTAAACATCATGCTTAAAATGAAATCTTACAGCTTGGAATCACCTAGCTATGACAAAAACTTGATTAATTTGAGAATGAAAATACAAAGCAAAGTAACTTAAGGGCTTATAAAATTAACATGCATGCTAAAAGGACAACATACACTTTCCACATCACAGAGGATTCTAGTATTTTCATTCATTTGAATTTTAAATGCTAAAATTACATAGTAAAATGTACTAAAATAAAATAAATTTACAAAAAATATAGTTAAAATTGAAACAGTTCCACATTTATATTATTCAAAATGAAAGACAAAGGTACATAACTTCTGTTCTAATGTTACATTTAAATACATGTATACACAGTCTTATTACATTTATAATTTTCATACTAATCTCTCTCATATCTCAAATGAACAAGACAAGAAAAGAACATTTAAGACAAGCACCATGATCTGCCATTTAAAGAAATTTTGGAGGTACTAAAGCAATGAGGAATTCATGTATGAAAAAATATAAAATGCAAATATTTCCAGGTAGAATAAACTTTGTAGAATAAACTTTTGTGAACCACATAAGAATCAAAGTAACCATTGGGCTCATTAAGGTTCAATTTACAATGCCTTGTTGATTTTTGAGAATAGAGCAGTGCAAGTGAAAATCATACACTGAACATTTGTTATAGATTCACAAAGAGAAACGCTAATCATATTTTAAATCTGAAGGGTGAATTCTTCGGCCCCTTGGTAAATTGACAGTGCACGTATTCTCTATATTATGGCCTCATTTTGACTGACTCTTGGAGACAAACTTGACTAGAGTTATAACTGTCACATGCCTTAATATTTCTGTTCATTGTATAGCATACACACATCTTGTTTACTCCTCCTACCAGCCATCCTAAACAATAAGCAGTGTAGAATGATGAAACTAAGCACAAGAGACAAGATGGACACGCCACAAAGATTTTGTAGAGACATCGCTGGACCGTGGAAGGTGGACTGCGGGGATAACCAAGGTAAAACCCCTAACTATGGCCAGGCAACAAGCACCTCTAACTGTAGCCTTAAGTACTGATGTTATGTTATACTAATCCCTTTCTTCTCACAAAATTCCTTAAACCTCTTGTTCTCAAGTTCTGTCATAATTTTGTTGAGGGCATAAATCTTCAAAAAAAAAAAAAATATATAGAGTTGACTTGAGTTATTCAATGTCAATCAATGATATAAGTTTATATAGCAAACACACATGTACATGAATACAAGCCTATGTCAATAGAAATTTGCTTTTACTCCAGAAGTTCAAAGTACGGAAATCTATTCTAAATCATTTGGATTTTCTACCTGCGGTTGAACACAGGTTAATGATTCCAGGTTATTTTGACCCTGTCTTTGTTTGACCTTGACATCTCCCTCTGCTTTCTAGGCTTACCTCTTTTTAGCTCACCTGAGCCGAAGGTTCAAGTGAGCTTTTCTGATCACATTTTGTCCGTCGTCCATCCGTCTGTCTGTCTAGCTGTCCGTTTGTCTGTCGTTCTGTAAACTTTTCACATTTTCGACTTCTTCTCAAGAACCAAACCACTAGGCCAATTTTGACCAAACTTGGTACAAAGTATCCTTGGGTGAAGGGGAATTTAAATTGTCAGAATGAAGGGCCAAGTCCCCTCACAAGGGGAGATAATTAAGAAAAGAGAAAAATAGGGTGGAGTCATTAAAAAATCTTCTTCTCAAGAACTACTGGGCCAGAAAAGCTTAAACTTAGGTGGAAGCATCCTGGGGTAGTGTAGATTCTAAATTTTTAAAATCATGACCCCCAGGGGTTGGACGGGCCCACAATGGGGAATCAAAGTTTTACATAGAAAAATATAGGAAAAATCTTTGAAAATCTTCTTCTCAAGAACCACTGGGCCAGAAAAGCTGAAACTTGTGTGGAAGCATCCTGGGGTAGTGCAGATTCTAAATTGTTAAAATCATGACCCCAGGGGGTAGGGCGGGGCCACAATGGGGAATCAAAGTTTTACATAGAAATATACAGGAAAAATCTTTGAAAATCTTCTACTAAATTGTTCAAATCATGACAGGTTGTGCGGAGCCACAATGAACCACTTTAAAAATCTTCTCAAGAACCACTGGGCCAGAAAAGCTGAAACTTATGTGGAAGCATCCTGGGGTAGTGTAGATTCTAAATTGTTCAAATCATGACCCCCGCAGAGGTTTTACATAGAAAAATATAGGAAAAATCTTTGAAAATCTTCTTCTCAAGAACCACTGGGCCACAATGGGGATAGGGTGGTGGCACATTGGGGAATCAAAGTTTTACAATGGGGAATCAAAGCATCCTATGGTACGGTAGATTTCAAATTGTCTAAATTATGATCAGTGGGGTAGGGTGGGGTCACAATATGTATTACAAGGTGGAAATCTGGTAAAGAACGGAATGGTCACAGCTTCTCTGGTGAGCGATGTGGCCCATGCGCCTCTTGTTTTCTCTCCCCTTTGTAGACTTTCCTCTATCTTTAATGGGCCTCTCTCTCTCTCTCTCTCTTACTCTTTCTCATTCTGCTTCCTTGGCTTTCCTTTATCATTTGTTTGGCTATGAAGTCTCTTCCCTTTCTAGCTTACCTCTTTCCTCTGTGTGACCTTGACATATCTCTCTGCTTTTTAGGCTTACTTCCTTTGTTTGATCTTTAGGTCTTTTTCTGCTTTCTAGTCTCATTATTATCTTCATTTCACTGCATATTGTAAGTTTAACTTTATCTATTAATCATGGGATCTTTTGCCTAGCTACCACTCCAGCCTTACCTCTGTTACATATTTGACTTTGAGGCCCTTTGCCCTCTTTCTACATTTACCTCTATCCTCTGTTTGACCTTGAGGTCCTTTTCCCGCTCTTTTTGCTGTTGTTTCTCCTGCTTTGCTTGGTCATCCCTGCGTTTGGCTGATCTCTTCTGAGCTTCCTTCTCAAGAACTTGTAGTTTAACTTTGACTGCTCGTTGTGCCTAAAATATTTTATCAAATATATTTCCTTGTCTAGAAGTTATAGCATAATATTCAATCAAATTATAGTAAGTGCTTTTAAAATTCTCTGATAGTAATTAGTAACATACCCTGATGTCGTTCATACTTGGTATATATTCAACCTTCTTAGATGGGTCTGAAAGATGAACAAAAATTTATGATTTGCACATTAATGGAATCCAAAACATAATGAAAAATTCAAAGAGTGCACTCTGGCTGCAGGCACAACACATAATTTTATAATAGGGGGAATGAAAATTCAAATTCAAATTTACATAGAAGATGCATTTTTTACACATTGCATCATGTCTGATGTTCATGACTGCATGCCAAGATTGTAATTTCAATGATTTGATGTAGAATTTTAATATTGGTGCCTGATTTTTAATCAGCTTGTGTCCTTGAATACTGAGATAGAGTTTCTAACCATACCTGTGATCGGGATTGGGCTAAAACTTTCATTTACTATCCATGAACTTTTATTTGACACACTCAAAATATTTATTAAAGAAATTTTTTCATAAAACAAGAGAAGTTTCATTTTATGCAGTTTGTATTTTTGCGACCTAAAGGAAGGAAATAATTTTACAATACCATGACATGAGGCTACACTGATGATTTCCTTGTCATGTCTACTGCTCACCAATCCACACATTATAATTCCTCCCTTACTAACAAAATGCCATCACCAAAATAGTCTCCAATAAGTTCACAATATGGATCTTTTTCGAATTTCGCATTCTCAAAAACTGATCCACCTCTGAATATTCAGTCTAACATATACCCGATAAGACTTTCATTTCCCCATTATTGTTTTTAAAGATCAGAAAATCTAGCTAACATCCATCTTTCACAAGAATTTGGCAATTATGTCAATACACAGATTGTTTGCATGAGGTTTAAAGGACTTATTAAATATTTTCTACGTTGAGTTCCTTGCACGTTAGACTTTTAAACTTATTACTTAAAACCCGAATAAGATTATTAACCAGGAGAGATTTCTGGCACTAGCTGAGAAGAGAGTGATTTTTTTAAAAAGGTTCTTTAAATAATCCCAAATGACTTGCAAAAAAAGTTTTCCACATTTTTACTTCAATTTTTATTGAAATATTAGGGTCAAGGTTAAAGTTAAGTAAAATTGTGAAAAATTCATCTAATTCCAAGATCAAGAGGTCGAACAGATTCATAGCATAACAAAGAACTTGTTGCACTGACTATGAAAGTCAGTGCTCATGTTCAGCCTAATTCAACGAGGTATGGGCAAAGTTCGAGTTTTTTGGGGACAGACAGTCAAACAGACAGACCAAATACTGTATGCCCCTAAATCTTCAATTTAACATGGCCATAATAAATTAGAAATTTAAAAATGCTACAAATAGGAACAGAAATTGCTTTGAATATAATCAAAGTGTTAATTTTATCTCCCAAAAGTTTTTGCTCTGTGTTTCCAAACATCTGTTTGTCTGCTAATCAGCTTGTCTTTAAAAACTTTAACCTTGCACATAACTTTTGATTGGTTGGAGTTACGCTTTTTAATATTTAAACATGAGTTCCTTGTGACGTGACCTTTCTTTGGCTTGAGTAATTATTTGACCTTTTGACCTTGGAATTTGACCCATTTTTTGGAAAATTTTATCAAATTTTATTTCAAACCTTAGCCATAAATTTTGTACAGTTAATGCTACAGCTTTCATACTTCAATAGTTATACACACAATTTTGACCTTTTGACCTTGGAGATTGGTAAATTTTCAATAAACTTTAACCATGGTCATAACTTTTGAACAGTTGTGCTTAGGTTTTTATATTTCAAATTATATTTTTTGTGTCAAGTCCTTTCCCTGGATCATTGATTTTGACCTTTTGACATTGAAGTTTAACCCATATTTTAAACTTTAACCTCGGTAATAACTTTTGCACTGTTTGTTTTTGGGCTTTCATTTTCACACAGGTATACTCAATAATACAAATCCTTTCCTAGGAAAACAACATTTTTCATCTCTTGACCTTGGAGTCAAAATTGCAATTGAGGAATTTAACTCTTTGCCATACGTACATAAACACATCTTGTTTTGTTAATTATTGATAAGAATTTGAACTCACCAGGAAGAGGTGTGGCAGGGGGTGCACAAGGAACCTCCATCCCACAATCCCTCACTACTCCAGACTGTTTCTCTGACAAATATATTTTTGTAATGCGGGCAATCTCAGCATGGTTTACTCGACTAGAGGAATACACGGACTTGGCAGATTGAAGAGATTCAGAGACTGAGGTCCTCACAATGGACTCAGTTTTGACCATGAAGTTATTGGTCATTTGTGGAAGTGATATTTGCTTTGTGCTGGGTTGGATAGTCTGACGATTTGTGGAGTTAACTGGTTTAGAAAAATCTTTCTTCTCTGAGTTTTTCCTTTCGATAGTCTTGTGGAGAACCATTGGTTTACACATGGACTCCAGGACACCCAGCCCCGCTACACCTGTTGTCATATTCTGAGCATCATTCTGAATCATGCCTTGTTTAACTTTCGTTGCCACAGGAGTGCTCTGCTTACCGGCTCCTCCATTCTTACCCTGGGTAGATTTGCTCCGTAATCCTCTACTGGACTTTGCCCGCTTTTTCCTCTTCCCTGTAAAATCAGAAATATACAGTCATGGTGATTCAAAATCATACAAATTTAAGTAATTCTTTATAAGTATAGTTCTGTGTCACAACTACACACATTCCTGTTATCAATGAAGAGAGATTCTGCAATACATGTACATGTATCTTATTTCTTCTTTGCTTATACATCTTGGTCACAAATAAATATTTTACATGATTAGACTTGTGAACTCACTGCCTTTATTCTGTGCAAAATGTTAAAAACCTGCAAATTTGCAAATTAATAATTTTCAGAAAATAGAACATTTCTGAGACAATGGTATAAATACCGGTACATTAACTTCCCAAATCAAACAAAACAAAAAGATATAAATTTAATTTTAAAAAACAGCATGCAGTTACAGTGAAAGAACAAACACATTATTACAGCAATCTCTTGATAATATGACCTGCTTTCCTCTTTTTAGTAACTTTTTGCAGCAATTTTGGAAATTTTTTCTCTTCTGAAAATTATTAAAAATTGTACTTACCATTTTGATGTTTACTAATCTATCTAATATCTTAACCTGGCATATCCAGTAAATCATATAAAATTTATAAGAACTGACAATCAATAAACTGAATAAAGCACAAAACAAGTCCATTTAATAATCAGACAGGTCAAAACCTTAAAAGAGCACACAGAACTAGAGAAAAATATTCCACTGAGATGCATCTGATTGATGGTTTTAATTGTAAATATAAACATCATTCTGAGTTACAGTGTATTTACCTCTTATATAAGGCCCAAAATTGGAAAATAAAATTATCTTATCTTATCTATAAATAGCTTTTTTTCCCCAAGTATTTTAGATAACCTTAAGAACACTCTATGGTGTCCATTAATTATTTTAAATAATAATGAAATACTTTATAAAGAGGAATTAGTGATACCAAAATCAAAATCAAAAGTTTCCCAGTATGAACGTTCATCAATCAGCATAATAAAGTACACTGTACTGAAGAATCAAGTAGTTCTGCAAGATTATCTGTGCATCAATCTCAGTAAGATTGCATTAATTTAAAACCTATTTAAATAACAAAGAACATCTCCACAAAAGGATGTAATACCAATTTATGGAGTTAAACGCTTAGCTGCAGAGCTGTAGTGTTATGGTTTTATATATTAGTGTTTGACCATAACGCTACAGATGCATGATCCCGTAATGCAAAAAATGTGCAATTTATGGCACAAGATTTTTTGCGCACTGTTTGGGAGAATTTCTCCACTTTCCAACATTGGTAAATTATCTACCTTTCCCTCCATAATTCTAAACACATTTTTAAATAAATCTGTTTATTATATGATTGAATAATTTCCCGCTCTCTGATTGGCTGAGATCCAACTATGTTGGAAAAATACTACGTTGTATTGACCTGCACGTGACGTTCCAGGTCAATACAAGGATTTATTTCCTCTACATTGATCTAAAAATAGATTGGGAAATTCCAAATTGATACAAATTGTATTTGAAAGCTATTTAAACGACTATGACTTTTTTTTCATGTGAACAAAACATAAACGAATATGTTTCGGGTGAGGGTGGTAAGAGAGGATGCAGGGGCACCCCTCCAACACATTTTTACTGAACAACAATTTTTACTTTTTGGCAGTCAGTTTTCCCTGATAATACTCCTTCCTTTGAAAATCTATCCTACAAAAAAGACTGTCATTATATTTTTTTCATGGCAACTAAAATTGATAAAAACTTCAAATTGATACGACTGGTAATGCTTATTTGCATTTTAATTCTGCTTCTCTTTGATTTTGTATTTGGCCAGGACTTAATTAAATGCAAGCAAGTAATGGGCTTTATCATTTTATCAGTGAAGCATATAATAAAACAATTATTGCTGTTTTTTCGGTCAATAAAATGATTTAGCCATCTTCGAAGAACAATATTCACCTCGCCCTCCGGGCTCGGTGAATATTGTACTCCTCAGATGGCTAAATCATTGTATTGACCTCAAAAACAGCAATAATTGTGTAATATTTTATACACCTTCCAACCCTTTGTAGTCATCTCAACAAGTACAAGTGATAAACTTGCTTGAATTAGAATTTTATGCAATCCCTCAGACAATTCAAATCAAGCCGGTTTATCACCTGTAGAGGCAACTATAAAGGGTTTAGAGGAGGATAAAATATACAAATTGGTTTAAGAATGTGTCTGGAATGAGGGGGTGAAAGGTAGATAATTTATAGGGGTGGGACGATATACCGATACACCGATACATATCGATATTTTCCTCCAAGATACGGTTTACGATACAAGCATTCAAATATCGGTACGAAACGATACACGAACGACCTATCCAAAAATTGAAAATGAAAGTACCTGTCCTTGGAAAATGGCGGCTTATACGAGCGAAGAGATGATGTTGATATTGAAAACACACTTTAGAACTAATAAGTCGTTGGTTAGGGGTAAAATGTTTTCACTTTTAAGCAGCCTCGGAAGATTGGACAAGAAAAGTTCAGTATGCCATTCGTGCTATACACAGAAAATATCGTTTCCAGAACATTTGATATTAATTGTTAGTCCATCTTGTACTTTTTTTTTTGTAATCTCAACTTGGCTACAGACTTTCAGCAATGAATTAATAAAAATATAAATGTGATCGATGTTTTTTAAATGAATTTTTAGTCAGTGTTCTTTGATAAACTACACAACTATTTGTAAACAACTTCTGAATAGTAATTTGGTAATAATAGTACGTACATGTATTATTGTTTTTGGAAAGTTTTAGTCAATGAAATTCATGATGAACTTCAAGTATTAATTTCAAAGCAAACATGATTTGATATAGAATAATTTGTTGATCTAATGTCAAGACAAAAAAAAGAAATAAAATACTAATTATTTTGAATAGTTTTATAATTTCTCATAATATCGAGATACGTATCGTATCGTGCCAATATATCGAGATACGTATCGTATCGCAAGATGTGTGTATCGTCCCACCCCTAATAATTTACCAATGTTGGAAAGTGGAGAAATTCTCCCAAACAGTGTGCAAAAATCTTGCACCATAAATTGCATATTTTTTGCATTACGGGATTTGTAGCATTATGGTCAAAGATTAAAATATAACTAGAACTGTCCAATCGGGACAAAATACCCCCCGCTGGGTTTTTCAGAAGTAAGTTTTTGTATAATAAAGATATGTATCAAACACGAATTATAAAATTTTTCTTCCAGTGACCTTGAACTTCCCCAAATGACCTTGGGTCAAGGTCATGACACACCCTTGGGTCATGGGCAATCTTTGAGTGAAATAAGAACCTACCAAGTTTATCCATAAGAAAGATATGGACCGGACACGAATTATTAAATTTTTCTACCAGTGACCTTGAACTTCCCCACATGACCTTGGGTCAAGGTCATGACACACCCTTGGGTCATGGGTAATCTTTGTATGAAATGAAAACCTACCAAGTTTATCCTTAAGAAAGATATGGACCGGACACGAATTATTAAATTTTTCTACCAGTGACCTTGAACTTCCCCAAATGACCTTGGGTCAAGGTCATGACACACCCTTGGGTCATGGGCAATCTTTATGTGAAATGAAAACCTACCAAGTTTATCCATAAGAAAGATATAGACCGGACACGAATTATGAAATTTTTCTTCCAGTGACCTTGAACTTCCCCAAATGACCTTGGGTCAAGGTCATGACACACCCTTGGGTCATGGGCAATCTTTGTGTGAAATGAGAACCTACCAATTTTATCTATAAGAAAGATATGGACCGGACACGAATTATGAAATTTTTCTTCCAGTGACCTTGAACTTCCCCAAATGACCTTGGGTCAAGATCATGACACACCCTTAGATCATGAGCAATCTTAGTGTGGAGTAGTAGATTCTAATGTCCCTCTGTAAGAAAGATATGGACCGGACACGATTGCACAGACAGACGGACAGACGGACAGACAGACAGACGGACAGACGGACAGACAGACAGACGGACAAGGTGATTCCTATATACCCCCCCAAACTTCGTTTGCGGGGGGTATAAAAAAACCATAATGCTACAGTTCTTTAGCTACTGAACGCTAAGATCTAAGGAGGTCATTTTAGCTTTAGCAAAGTTATCATGACAATGTGTACTCATATTTTGATAGAAAACAAGGAATATGCACATATAGAAACTATGATATGCATGTACTAAGTTTTTTGCATTGGTATTTTTATAAATAAGTACTATTATCAAGTTCAAGTACCTATTTGTTCTGAAGCAATTTTTCAAAACCTGTGAGGTGCACTTATCCAGCGTATCTAATTGATTTTTTTTTTAATTAAAAAATAGTTTTCTGTACACTTACCCTTTCTGCTGGAAGACTTTGAGATGACTTTGTGATTGCAATCTACAAACTGAACATCCTCTTCTTTGTTGTCTGTTTGTGGTGTAGTGAGTCGACTGTTGATAGTAGGTATAGCTCCTAAATCTATCCTGTCACTTACATTGCTAGACGTGGGTCGTACATTAGATTCTGCTGTTAATAATCTGAAATGCGAGTCTAAGTTATTTATTAAATTGTTATTTGATTCTTCTTTGTTGACTCGAGTTTGGAGTCTTTCGACATCAAGTTTTTTCTCGTTATATAACAAGCTGCTATTGTGAGTAAGTTTGATGACAGCAGTTTGGGGCGTTTTATCAATGTACATGGACATGCGATTGCTTATTATTCCTCCGAATTTCCTCGAATCCGTCTGGTATTGACTTGCGTCGAAAGTCACCGCAAAGCCCTCTCCCGTGTACGCACCGGTGGTCATCCTGCATTTTCTCAATTACTTTACTTTACATAATACTGAATCTTCCAAAAACCCAGCATCCAAGTATCATTTCCTGATTATTGCACTACATTGAAAATGTTTGCGCGCCCATAGCAACCGTTCGGAACACTTCGGAATTCATTTTCGATCTCAATCAAAAATATATTTAAACTCGGGTTCAAGATTTCTATAATCTCAATCGTAAACACGTGGTGTTTCAAAACAGACATGATTGTCGTAAGTCTAAGAAAAACGAGATAAATCAACAAATATGAGACCACTTACAGAAGAAGAAACAAAAACTTTCTTCGACAAACTTTCAAAATAGTGAGTATGATACGGTCCAATTAAATTGATAAATATACCTTGCTATAAAAAAATCTTGGATCAGATCTGATCAAAGACATAAATTAATAAAATAGTTATTCATGTCTCTGCTCTGATGTATTGGCATTCCAGAAAATCTCAACATTTTGCAAGAGTCCCACTGAAATGGTTACAGAGTGTGCATATAAAATAAACTTTGCTAAATGCATGTCTATCAAGTATTATGAGTTCTTAATTTATTAAGAGGAAATTGGGCACAACCAGCCTAATTTTTATCAATTAAATGTTTAGTACAGTCTCTGTGCTGTCCATCTAACTTGTACACAACCCCACTCATACACAAAGTTGAGTACACACTTACATGTAGTTGACTTCAGTTTTATATACAAGTTGAATCCTTGTGTTCGAATCGGTGTGGGAACAAATCAAGTTGTGTATGACTGTAGATCCTATCTTTTAGATCTTTTAATTAATTTACCATTTTCAGCATTGGTGAAAATATCAAGCTGCTTTTAGATCGACCAGATGGATCCTACTGCTTTAGGCTTCACAGAGATAGAATATTTTATGTCAGGTAAGTACAACAGCTGTAATATAGATGTGAAGTCATATGACTGACTTTAATGACTACAACGTACAGCCCTGACTTTCTGTATCCCAGCTACTCAAAAGATCCCAATAAGGAAAAAGTTCTTGTGTTTGTGATTTCACTGACCTTCAAAACAACTAAACCACATACTTTTCTGCATGGTTGACATTTTTTTTCTACGCATACATCTTCGGTTCTATGTTATATTTAATATCATTTCAAAATCTTTAAGATAATATTTTGACCTTGCTGGATTAAAAAATTAGAACCAATTAAGTCAGTCATATTTCGGAAATGATACTAAAGAAAATCTGAAATAAAATTCACCACTCTGTTGAGGTCTTCTCTGCGTGAGAATGATTACTGTTAAGCTATCTGTGTCCGATCTGACTCCTCTTTACTTCTGCTACAGGGAGGATCTTATGAAGAAAGCTGGCAATGTATCCAGGAAGAACCTCCTCAGTATGGGAACATGCTTTGGTAAAATGACAAAATCGGGAAAATTCCGCCTGCAGATAACAGCCTTGGATTTTATGGCTCCTTATGCAAAGGTCAGGCTGCAAAAATTTTAGCTCTATTTGGGCTTGTACTAGTATGTTATGTGCCTGTTGGTTTTTCACACATTTTAATTTCATAATAAAGATTCTTTGCCCTTATCCAAATAACTGGATCATTGCTCTGAAATACCATCACCTGTGTTTTCAGTTAAGCAATATCTTACTTGTCACCAATTATATTATTCATTTTTTGCAATACAGGTACTAGTAAATTGGCAATATCAGAGTGATTCAATTAGCAAAATTTATTATACACACATATATTAATTTGCATGCAACACAAACTGCTCAAGCTTCTATCAACCAAGTCAAGGATAGCAAATATCATTCAACTGATTGACTTAAAGGTGACCTTAAATATCTCAGATTTAAATGTAACTGGAAAAATATGTCAAATTTTATTTCCCTTTGCTTTTTCTCTGCTCCAAATTTTTTTTAAGCACATAATTTTTTGGAGCTAAGTAAGTGTTAAAATGACATGATCTTTCTGTAGCACAAGATCTGGTTGAAGCCTAATGCTGAGCAGCAGTTTGTATATGGCCATCATGTAATGAAGTCTGGCTTAGGTCGTATCACAGAGAATACCTCACAGTACGAAGGAGTGGTAGTGTACAGCATGAATGACCTCCCCTTGGTATGTCTTGCATATATGAAAAATCTACTCACTAGATGTGTAGAGTTCTCTGAAAAATGGCTAGCACTGTACTTTTATTTTGTGGGAAAAGTCTGAATAAATTTTTGTCAATTGAAATTCCAATAATCTCTTTTTCTGCTAGAGAAGAATTTTAAGTTAAATTACTCTCATTTCTGATTATCTATCCATTATTTCTGATTATATCCATTACCTCTTGTAAAGTATTTAAATAATTTTTTTGCAGGGTTTTGGAGTGGCTGCCAAATCCAC